>NC_092382.1:106344133-106543613 GCF_030028105.1 Mobula birostris
TCTGTCCCGGGAGTGCGTGATGGCACGGTGTGGAGGAATTTTCACTCTGTGTCTTACCCCTGGAGTTTGTGATGGGATGGTGTGGAAGGAGCTCCACTCTGTGTCTGACCCCGGGTGTGTGTGATGGTACGGTGTGGAGGGAGATTCACTCTGTGTCTGTCCCGGGAGTGCGTGATGGCATGGTATGGAGGAAACTTCAATCTGTGTCTTACCCCCGGAGTTTGTGATTGGATGGTCTGGAAGCAGCGCCACTCTGTCTCAACCCGGGAATGTGTGATGGGACGGTGTGGAGGGAGATTCACTCTGTGTCTGACCCGGGAGTCTGTGATCGGACGGTTGGAGGGAGCTTCACTGCGTGTCTCACCCCGGGAGTGTGTGATGGGACGGTGTGGATGGAGATTCGCTCTGTGTCTGACCCTCACTGTTCTGTCCCCAGCTGAACCTGATGTATTGTACGCTAAAGTTAACTTCAAGACTGTCTCTGAGCCCCGCGCCCGGACACATCCAGGTCAGTTTCAACGTTGTTGGTGGAACCGTGTTTAGATGATAATACCTGTCGAGAGATCACAGGGCAAGCGTACAGTTGACCCTTGTGATTCTGTGTTTGAGAACAACACGGATGGAACGCGTGAGAGATGTGATGAGGAGGGAACTCTCTTTGATGGTCAGTTCGGAGTGTTGAGCCCATGGAGGTGCGGAATTGAGAGATCGTCTTGGGATGGGATGAGGAGGGAGTCCTGTGGGAAGAATCGACGACTGCAGATGGCATGGTATGGGCCGTCTGGAGTAAGGGCGAATATGGACTGAGCGCTGTGTGGCGGGGGTTGTGGAGATGAGTCAGCGCCGTGTCGGGCTGGTGAGGACGGAGGCCAGTGGGAGAGATGGTGTGGACGGAACGCGTTACAAAACCTTAACCACTCTCTCCCTTTTCTAACCCACTCTCTTTCCCTCTTCCCCCTTTTCTCATCTCCCTCTCCACTCTCCCTCTCTCCTCTGTCTCTTACTCACACTGTTTCCGCTACTGTCTCCCACTGTCCCGTTCTCTTCGCTCTGTTCACTCTCATCCCCCCCTTATCTTCGTCCTCTCCGCTCACTGTTATCCTTTCCCGAACACCATCCGTTCTTCCCACCTCTCTCTGTCGTTTGCCGCACATCTCCCCTCCACATCTTCTCCACCTCTCTATCCACCCCTCTCTCCCTTTCCCAGACGCTCACCCCCTCGCTCTTGCCCCCTTTCTGAATTTTTCTTGTTATCTCTTCCCCATCCCTCTCCTGCTCCTCTACCCTCCTTTCCTCTCCCTTCTCATTCTCCTCTCATTCATCTCTCACACCTCTCACTCCACTCTCACCCGACGCCATCGGCCTCTCCCTTCCCACTTTCTCCCGTTTCTACCCCCGTTCTCTTTCCCCATTTTTTCTCTCGCATCTCCTTGCTTCATGCCCACATCGCGCTCTCTCCTCTCTGACCATCGTTTTCGACTTCTCTCTATCTCCACGTCTCTGCCCTCCCTCTCCTCCTTCTCCCTCACCCTCTCTCTCGCTGTCTCACCCCTTCTCTCTGCCTCACTTATCTCTCTCTCTATTCCCTCTGTTCTGTCTGTCCCCGATTCCTCCCCGCCCCCCCGTCGCTATTCTCTACCGCTCTCACTCTCTCGCTTATCTGCCTGTCCGACTCTCTCTCCCAGCCGGTCTAAACTCCACTGACTCAGAGCTGAACCTTCGGAAAGAGGAACCCCGCATTAATGAGAACGAAGATCCTCCCATTGCCTCGGGATCCGACAGGCTGCCAACCACTGCACAAACAGGTCAGAGTTCGCAGAAAAGACGTCATTTTCGAGGGGTCACGTGTTTTCACCCAATTGAACAAGTTTCTAATGCATCTGCCTTGACCACTTCCTCTGTCAGCTCGTTCCACAGACTGAGCACCCTCTGGGTAACAAAAGGCTGTCACTCGGCTCCTCTATTAAACCCCTTTCCCCTCTCACCTTAGACCTGTGCGCTCTGGTCTTCGATTCTCCGAACTAGGGAAAGTAACTGTACGCATTCACCGCTCGTGGTTTTATACGGCTTTGTATGGTCACCCGTACGCTCCAAGAATTAAAGACCTAACCTGCCCGACCTCGCTCCATAATCAACCCCTCAAGTCCGGCAACATCCTCGTTCTCCTCCTTCTCTCTCCTCCACTCTCACATTACTCACCCCATCCTCTCTTCCCCTCCCCAACCCCTTTCACCTCTTTGCTCGCATCCCGATTCTCCCCGACTACTCTCCTACAAACCTTTCCCCATCTATGTCCTTCTTTCTCCCCATCTCTTTCACGCTTCTCCGTCTGTGCACTGTCCTGCACTCCCTCCCTCCACTGTCGCCTCCCCTATTTTCTCCCCTTCCTTTCTCTCGCCTCTCTCTCTCGGGTTATTCGTTCTCCTGCACAACCACTCCCACCCGTTTCCTCATCTCCCTCCCTCCTCGCCATCGACTCTCACCTCAATCCTTTGCCCTCTGGTTCCGGATAGCCAGGACCTGAGGAACGTCTGTGCTCATTCAACCTGCCTGCGGCGCTCGTGGTTTCATACAACTCTCTAAGGTCCCTCCTGCGCTCCAAGGCATAAAGTCCCGAGCTGCCCGACCTCCCTCCGTACCTCACTCCACTGAGTCCAACATCCTGGTATACCTTAAACACAACATATTCTGCAGATGCTGTTGTCAAAGGAGCACTCACAATGTGCTGGAGGAACTCAGCAGGTCAGTCAGCATCAGTTGAAATGATTAGCCGACGTTTCGGGCCGCAACCCTACGTCAGGACCGAAGGAAGAAGTTTGGGGAGGGTTTGAAGAATGCTGTTATCTGAAAAAAAAAAACAGTAATTTGAAAGACAAAGGGGTGGGAGAGAGGAAGCAGGGAGGTGATTGGTAGGAGAACAATGCTCAGTAGTAGAAGGAGGCGGAACTATGAGGGCGGTGATGTGAAATAGGGATAGAGGAAGGGAGGGGGAGGGAATTACCGGAAGTTATAGAATTCTATGTTCATACCAGGGGGCTAGAGACTACTTAGACGGTATATGAGGTGTTGCTCCTCCAACCTGAGCTTAGCCTCATAATGGCTGTGGAGGAGGCCATGTATGGACATATCTGAATGGGAGTGGGAAGCAGAGTTGAAGTGGATGGCGACTGGGAGATCTTGTCTGTTGTGGCGGACAGAGTGGAAGAGCTCGGTGAGGCAACACTTTACTTGCGAATCTGTTGCGGTCATCTATGTAATCCGGTGCTCCCGGTGAGGCCTCCTCTACATCGGTGAAACCCGACGCAGATTGGGGGACCGCCTCGTCGAGCACCTCCACTCGTCCGTCACAACGAATTGATCTCTGCGTAAAGATGTAACTACTCCCTCTCCGGTTTCTGATGTGTGTAGAAACATAGAAAACATTCATCACAATATAGTCCCTGCAGCCCACAAAACTCTGCCGAACATGTCGCTAGCTGAGAACTACATCGGCTTTACTCATAGCCCTCCACTTTTCAAAGCTCCATGCAGCCATCTAGGAGTCTCTTAAATGACCCTCCGCCTCCTCCACCGCCGCCGGATGCCCATTCAATACACTCACCACTCGTACGTAAAAAACTTACTACTGACATCTCCTCTGTACCTACTTCCAAGCACCTTGAAACCATGTTCTCTCCTGATAGCCATTTCAGCCCTGGGGAAAAGCCTCTGACTATCCACACGATCAATGTCTCTCATTACTTGTACACCTCTATCAGGTCACCTCTCACCCTCCGTCGCTCCAAGGAGAAAAGGCCGTGTTCACTCAACGAGTACTCATAAAGCATGCTCCCCAATCCAGGCAGCATCCCAGTAAATCTCCTCCTCATCTTTTCTATGGTTGCCACGTCTCTCCTACAGTGAGGGGAACAGAACTGAGCACAGTACTTCAAGATTGATCTGACCAGGTTCCCATATTGCTCCAATATTACCACTCGACTCTTAAATGTATATAAATGATCTGTATGAAATTGCAGATGCGTGGGTTGGTAGGTTTGCAGTTGATACGGCGAGCGGTGGTGCTGTGGAGAGCGGAGAAGACTGGCAAAGAATTCAGTGGGACGTTGATTAGTTACAGATATGGTTTGGAGACCGGACAAATCTAAAATGCTGCGCCTTGGTTGGTCAAATAAAAGAAATGGCATACTGTCAAAGCCAAAATACTAACCAGTGTGGAAACATATAAACATACAAGCATAGACTTCTTCGTTTTAACTTTCACCGGAGTTCAGAGAGGCGGAATTGCGCAGGCGTGAGACGTCGGGCAGTGAAGCGCCGAAGATTTAAAAGGAACACTGCCTTATACAGTGAACAGCATAGTTTGCGGAATCCGGAGTGAGCAGGGAGCAGAGCGAAGGCTTAAGTGCTTTGGCTCAGCCGGCTTAGGCGGAAGCGGGAGAGGCGAGGAAGAGTTAGAATATAGAACATAGAACATAGAATAATACAGCACAGTACAGGCCATTCGGCCCACAATGTTGTGACGAACCTCAAACCCTGCCTCCATAGATCTCCCACCTTAAATTCCTCTATATACCTGTCTATAGGCTCTTAAACTTCACTAGTGTATCTGCCTCCACCACTGACTCAGGCAGTGCATTCCACGTACCAACCACTCTCTGAGTAAAAAAACCTTCCTCTAATATCCCCCTTGACCTTCCCACCACTTACGTAAAAGACATCTCCTCATGTATTGAGCAGTGGTGACCTGGGGAAGAGGTGCTGGCTATCCACTCTATCTATTCCTCTTATTATCTTGTACACCTCTATCATGTCTCCTCTCATTCTCCTTCTCTCCAAAGAGTAAAGCCCTAGCTCCATTAATCTCTGACCATAATGCATACTCTCTAAACCAGGCAGCATCCTGGTAAATCTCCTCTGTACCCTTTCCAATGCTTCCACATCCTTCCTATAGTGAGGTGACCAGAACTGGACACAGTACTCCAAGTGTGGCCAAACCAGAGTTTTATACAGCTGCATCATTACATCGCGACTCTTAAACTCTCTCCCTCGACTTAGGAAAGCTAACACCCCATAAGTTTTCTTAACTACCCTATCGACCTGTGAGGCAACTTTCAGGGATCTGTGGACATGTACCCCCAGATCCCGCTGCTCCTCCACACTACCAAGTATCCTGCCATTTACTTTGTACTCTGCCTTGGAGGTTGTCCTTCCAAATTGTATCACCTCACACTTCTCAGCGCTGAACTCCATTTGCTACTTCTTAGCCCACTTCTGCATCCTATCGATGTCTCTCTGCAGTCTTCGACAATCTTCTACACTATCCACTACACCACCAACCTTTGTGTCGTCTGCAAACTTGCCAACCCACCCTTCTACCCCCACATCCAGGTCGTTAATAAAAATCACGAAAAGTAGATGTCCTAGAACAAATCCCTATGGGACACCACTGGTCATAATCCTCCAGTTTGAATGTACTTCCTTCACCATGACCCTCTAACTTCTGACGGCAAGCCAAATCAAAATCCATCTGGCCGAACGTCCCTGGATCCCATGCTTTCTGACTTTCTGAATAAGCCTACCGTGTGGACCCTTGTCAAATGCCTTACTAAAATCCATATAGATCACATCCACTGCAGTACCCTCATCTCTATGGCTGGCCACCTTTTCAAAGAACTCAATCAGGCTTGTTAGACACGATCTGCCCTTCACAAAGCCATACTGACTGTTCCTGATCAGACCATTATTCAGTAAATGCCCATAGATCCTTCCTTTGAGAATCTTTTCCAACAGTTTCCCACCACAGACATAAGGCTCGCTGTTCTACAATTACCCGGGCTATCTCTACACATAAAAATCCTAGCCAGAGGCTCAGCAATCTCGTCCGTCGCCTCATGGACCAGCCTGGGGAATATTCCGTCAGGACCCGGGACTTCTGCGTCCTATTATATTTCAACGACTCGAACACCTCCTCTCCCTTAATATCAACATGCTCCAGAACATCAACCTCACTCATATTGTCCTCACCATCATCAAGTTCCCTCTCATTGGTGAATACCGAAGAGAAGGATTCATTGAGGACCTCGCTCACTTCCACAGCCTCCCGGTACATCTTCCCACCTTTATCTCTAATCGGTCCTACCTTCACTCCTGTCATTCTTTTGTTCCTCACATAATCGAAGAATGTCTTGGAGTTTTCCTTTACCCTACTCGCCAAGAGCTTTTCGTGCCCCCTTCTTGCTCTTCTCAGCCCCTTCTTAAACTCCGTTCTTGCTTCCCTATATTCCTAAATAGACCCATCTGATCCTTGCTGCCTAAACCGCATGTATGCTGCCTTCTTCCACCTGACTAGGTTTTCCACCTCACTCGTCACCTATGGTTGCTGCACCCGACCATTTTCTATCTTCCTCACCGGGACAAATGTATCCTTAACATCCTGGAAGAGATCTCTAAACATCGACCACATGTCCGCAGTATATTTCCCTGCAAAAAAAGATCATCTCAATTCACATCCGGACGTTCTTGCCTTATACCCTCATAATTTGCCCTTCTCGGATTAAAAAAAAATGTTCCTATCTTTTCTGATTCTATCCTTTTCCATGATAATGCTAAAGGCCAGGGAGCGGTGGTCACTGTCCCTCAGATGATCACCCACAGGGAGACCTAGTTACTGGTACTAGTAACTAGTATCATTACCTAGTACTAGATCTATTATGGCATTCCACCTCGTCGGCCTGTCCACATACTGTGACAGGAATCCGTCCTGGACACACTTAACAAACTCTGCCCCATCTAAACCCTTGTAACCAATCAGGTGCCAATCAATATTAGTGAAGTTAAAGTCACCCATGATGATTACCCTGTTATTTTTGCACCTTTCCAAATCTGCCTCCGAATCTGCTCCTCGGTATCTCTGCTGCTACCAGGGAGCTTATAGAACACTCCCAGCAGAACAACTGCACCTTTCCTGTTCCTGATTTCCACGTATACTGATTCAAAAGAGGATCCTGCTACACTAGCCACCCTTTCTGTAGCTGTAATAGTATCCCTGACCAGTAATGCCACCCTCCTCTCCTTTTACCCCCTCTCTATCCCTTTTAAAACACTGAAATCCAGGAATATTGAGAATCCATTCCTGCCCTGGTGCCAGCCAAGTATCTGTAATGGCCACTACATCACAATGCAATGTCTGTATCCAAGCTCTCAGTTCATCACCTTTGTTGCTGATGCTTCTTGCATTGAGGTACACACACTTCAGCCCTTCAGCCTTACTACCTTTACACCATTTATTCTGCTTCTCTTTTTCTCAAAGCCTCTCTATATGTTAGATCTGGCTTTACTCTATGCACTTCTTTCACTGCTGTATCGCTCTGGGTCCCATCCCCCTTGCAAATTAGTTTAAACCCTCCCAAACCATGCTAACAAACCCACCTGCAAGGATATTTCTCCCCCTCGGGTTCAATATTCATTTGTTTTACCTGTTATTTGAGGAGAGTGGGAAGTATGAGTGTCAGGGAAGCTTGTTGCTGTCAGTGTCGGATGTGGGAGGTCGTGTAGTCTCCCAGCCTCCCAGATGTCCATATCTGCGCCAGATGTGCCGAGATGCAGCTCCTAACATGACCGCGTTTCGGAGCTGGAGCTGCTCCAGGGAGAGTGAGGAGTTGATAGAGAGGAGTTACACACAGTGGTCACACCGTTGCCACGGGAGGCAGACAAGTGGGCCACGGTTAGGAGGGGGAAGGGGAAGAGTCAGGTACTAGACAGTTCCCCAGTGGCTCTGCTCCTTGACAATAAGTACTCCTGTTTTAGTACTATTGATGGCGGACAACTTATCTGGGGGAAGCAACATTGGCCGTGCCTCCGGCACGGAGTCCGGCCCTGTAGCTCAGAAGGGTAGAGAAAGGAAGAGGCGGGCAGTTGTAATAGGGGAATCGATAGTTCGGGGGTTAGATAGGCGATTCTGTGGACGCAGTCCGAAGACCTGGATGGTAGCCTGCCTCCTTAGTGCCAGTGTCCGGGATGTTTCTGATGGCGTCTAAGATATCCTGAAGGGAGGGAGAGGAACCAGAGGTCGTGGTACACAGAGGTAAACAATGACATAGGTAGGAAAAGGGGAGCGGTCCTGAAAGGAGAATATAGGGAGTTACGAAGGGTGTTGAGAAAAAGGACCGAAATGTAGTAATTTCGGGATTACTGCCTGTGCCACGCGACAGTGAGAGTAGGAATGCAGTGAGGGGGAAGATATGTGCGTGGCTGAGGGACTGGAATAGGGGACATGGATTCAAGTTTATGGATCATTGGGACCTCTTTTGGCGCACGTGTGACCTCTACAAAAAGGACAGGTTGCACTTGAATCCTAGAGGGGACCAATATCATGGCGGGGAGATTTACGAAGGCTACTGAAGTGAATTTGATCTAGAATGGTTGGGGGGTGGGAAACAAATTGAAGAGACTGGGAGAGAGGAGGTTAATTCACAAATATAGAAAGCTCGTAGACAGTGTGTGAGGGAGAATAGGCAGGGGACAGAGATCTGGAGCACTCCGAACAAAGATGCAGGAGAGAAGGAAGAAAAAGATAACAACGTTGTTTGCTCCATGAAGGATAAGCAGAGAGTAGGATGTGGAGAGTTTCTTAAATTCATCTATTTTAACGCTGGGAGCATTGTAAGAAAGGTGGATGAACTTAGTGCATGGGTTGATACCTGGAAATATGATGTTGTAGCTATTAGTGAAAGTTTGTTGCAGGAGGGATGTGATTGACAACTAAATATTCCAGGATTTCGTTGCTTCAGATGTGATAGAATAAGAGGCGCAAGAGGCGGAGGTGTTGCATTGCTTGTCAGAGAATATATAACGGCGGTGCCCTGGCAGGATAGATTAGTGGACTCGTCTAGGGAGGCTATTTGGTTGCAATCGAGGAATGCGAAAGGTGTATTGAAACTTATAGGGGTGTATTATAGACCGCCTAATGGAGACCGAGAACTGGAGGAGCAAATTTGTAAGGAGATAGCAGATATTTGTATCAAGCACAAGGTTGTGGTTGTAGGAGATTTTAATTTTCCACACATAGACTGGGAAGTTCGATTCTGTAAAAGGGCTGGATGGTTTGGAGTTTTTCAAATGTGTGCAAGGTAGTTACTTTTGGCAGCAATACATAGGAGTACCAACTAGAGAAGGGGCAGTGTTCGATCTGCTGTCAGGGAATGAGATAGAGCAGGTGACGGAGGTATGTGTTGGGAACACTTCGGGTCTAGTGATCACAACAACATTATTTACAATATAATATGGAGAAGGATAGGACTGGACCCAGTGTTGAGATTTTTGATTGGAGAAAGGCCAACTTTCAGGATATGCGAAAGGATTTAGAAGGAGTGGATTGGGATAATTTGTTTTATGGGAAGGATGTACGACCGAAATGGAGGTCATTTAAAGGTGAAATTTTAAGGGTACTGTCATAGTCCGGTCCGTGAAGTCCGCATTCCGGTTCACGGTCCGGTCCATCGACCATGCTCCAGGTTTTCCTGTTTCTGTTCGTGTTGAGCACTAATGGAGGCAGCTGATTCTCGTTGGAGCTGGCTGCTTAAATACCTCCAGGGGCGAGGGCGTGGCGGCTGGATTGTTCCTGTCCTTACTCCTTGTATCCATTCCCCTGCCTTCTGTTTCCTCGCCTGGAGCCTTGCCTTGTCTTGCTGGTAACTCTCGCCTCGCCTGAATTTCTTGCCTCGCCTTGCATTGCCTGAAACCTTGTCTTATCTTACTGGTAACTCTCGCCTCGTCTCGCCTGAAGTCTTGTCCTGGAACCACCCTGAACCTTGTTCCTTCCATGTCCCTGCCCCTGTGGGGTAAGCCAGTCCAGATTGCCGTGACACTGCGGTGGGTTCTGTCTCTTCCTGTCCCTTGTCTGCGTAGGGTAAGTCAGGCCAGATTGCTGTTACCCTGCGGTTGGTTCTACCCCTTCCTGTCCCTCGCCTCCGTTGGGTGGAGATCAGCGCCCTGCCCAGGTGATCCGCGCCCTGTTCAGGAGTACGGCGCCCTGCCTAGGAGTACCGCGCCCCGCCCAGGCTAAGTTTCAAGACCCCAAGTCTCAAGCCTTGCCTCAAGTCTCTGGTCTCAAGCCTCGCCTCAAATCTATGGCCTCAAGCCCGTCCTCAAGTCTCTGGTTTCAAGCCTCGCCTCAAGTCTCTGGCCTCAAGCCTCGCCTCAAATCTATGGTGTCAAGCCCGTCCTCAAGACTCTGGTTTCAAGCCTCGCCTCAAGTCTCTGGCCTCAAGCCTCGCCACGAGCCTGAAGACTCCATCCTCGTCTTTCCTGCCAGCCTAGTCACGTCATTCCCTAGTTCTGGGGTCCGAGCCAGAGGCAAGGCACAGGTTCTGGGTCCTTGCCCAGTCTCTGGCTCGGAGTCCAATCCCTGGGCCCCTAGCTCTCTTGTCCTGTCCTGTTCCGGGTTCCCGGTTTTCGTTTCCATGTCCTTGCCTTCGCCCTGTATCCTAGTATGTCCCTGGTGCTTCCGTGTCTGTGTCTTTCACTTGGATCCGTACCCAGCCACCCCCTTATGACAGTACAGGATCTTTATGTTCCTGTTAGGTTGAAAGGAAAGTTTAAAAGTTTGAGAGAGCCATGGCTTTCAAGGGATATTGAAACTTTGTTCCGAAAAAAGAGAAGGATCTACAATAAATATTGGCAGCTTGTATTTAATGAGGTGCTCGATGAATATAAATAATGTAAAAAGAATCTTAAGAAAGAACTTAGAAAAGCTAAAATGGGATACGAGACTGTTTGCGCACTATGGTGAAAATAAATCCAAAGGCTTTCAACAGGAATATTAAAAGCAAAAGGATCGTGAAGGATAAAATTGGTCCCTTAGAGAATCAGAGTGGACGGTTATGTGCGGAGCCAAAAGAGAAATCACTAAGGAGAAGGATATTGAATTGTGTAAGGTAAAGGAAACAAGAAGGGTAGTTATGGAAAGTATGACGATTAAAGAAGAGGAGGTACTGGCTCTTTTTAAGGAATATATTTGTGGATAAGTCTCCGTGTCCACAAAAGATATTCCCCAGGAACTTTAGAGAAGTTAGTGTGGAAGTAGCTTGGGCTCTGACAGAAATATTTCAAATGTCATTAGAAACGGGGATGGTGCCGGAGGATTGGCGTATTGCTCATATTGTTCCATTGTTTAAAAAGGGTTCTAAGAGTAAACCTAGCAATTATCGGCCTGCAAGTTTGACGTCAGCGGTGGGTAAATTGATGGAATATATTCTTAGAGATGGTATATGTAACTACCTGGAATGACAGGTTCTCATTAGGAACAGTCAACATGGATTTGTGCGTGGAAGGTCATGCTTGACAAATCTTATTGCTTTTCTTTTTTGATGACGTTACTAAGAAAGTTGACGAGGGTAAAGCGGTGGATGTTGTCTATATGGACTTCAGTAAGGCCTTTGGCAAGATTCCACATGGAAGGTTAGTTAGAAAGGTTCAGTAGTTAGAAAGGTTCAATCGTTAGGCATTAATATCGAAGTAGTAAAATGGATTCAGCAGTGACTGGATGGGAGACGCCAGAGAGTAATGGTGGATAACCATAACTCGGGGATCTGTACTGGTATTTATATTAATCTAATATTGTTTGTCATATGTATTAATGATCTGCATGATGGTGTGGTAAATTGGATTAGTAAGTATGCAGATGAAACCAAGATAGTTGGCGTTGTGGATAATGAAGTAGGTTCTCAAAGCTTGTAGAGAGATTTAGGCCAGTTAGAAGAGGGGCTGAAAGATGGCAGATGGAGTTTAATGCTGAAAAATGTGAGCTGCTACATTTTGGTAGGACTAATCAAAACAGGACATACATGGTAAACGGCAGGGCATTGAGGGCTGCAGTAGAACAGCGGAACTAGCAATGATTGTGTATAGTTCTCTGAAGGTGGAATCTGATGTGGATAGTGTGGTGAAGAAAGTTTTTGGTGTGCTGACCTTTCTAAATCAGACCATTGAGTATAGGAGTTGAGATGTAATGTTAACATTGTTTAAGGCACTGGTAAGGCCAAATTTGGAGTGCTGTGTACAGTTCTGGTCACCGAAATATAGGAAAGATGTCAATAAAATTGAGAGAGTACAGAAGAGATTTACTAAAATGTTACCTGGATTCATCTCCATATTACAGAGAAAGTTTGAACGAGTTAGGTCTTTATTCTTTGGAGCATAGAAGGTTGAGGGGTGACTTGATAGAGGTATTTAATGTTATGATGGGGATATGTAGAGTTGACGAGGATAGGTTTTTTTTTTCCATTGAGAGTGGGTGAGATTCAAACAAGAGGACGTGAGTTGAGAGTTAAAGGTCAAAAGTTCAGGGGTAACACGAGGGGGAACTTCTTTACACAGAGAGTGGTAGATGTGTAGAACGAGAGGTGGTTGAGGCAGGTTCGATGTTGTCATTTAAAGTTAAATTGGATAGATATATGGACAGGAAAGGAATGGAAGGTTATGGGCTGAGTGCAGGTCGGTGAGACCAGTTGAGAGTAAGAGTTCGGCACGTACTAGATGGGCCGAGATTGCCTGGTTCCGTGGTGTAACTGTTATATGTTTATATGGTTATAGAAAACTCACAGCACAATACAGGCCGTTCGGACCACAATGATGTGCGGAACATGTCCTGACTTTAGATGGGCAGAGGATCTTGGGGTTTATGTTCATAGCTCCCTGAACATGGCTTCACAGTTTGATGGGATGGTGAAGAAGAACTATGGCATCCTTACCTTAATTATTCGGGGCATTGAGTACAAATGTCAGGGAGCTATGTTGCAACTTTATGAAAATCACTAGTTTGGCTGAATCGGGCGTATTGTATACAGTTCTGGTCACCACATCATCAGTAGATTTCAAGGCGTTGGGCAGCCTCCGGAGAGGTTTAACAGGACGCTGCCAGGATTCGATGGCATGTGTTACAACGAGAGGTCAGACACCCGGGTTATTTCTTCTGGAACGGAGGAGGCCCAGGGGAGATCTGACTGATCTCTGGAATCCGTCAGACACCTGTCAGCCAAACCCAAGTCAAGGAAGTTGGACACTCGGCGATGACGGTTGAAAGTAGATGAGATTGAGAGAGGGAGGGAGTAATCGTGGTGGAAGGACGGAACACGGATGGTAGGAGGAAGGGAATGCTAGTGGGGAAGACGGCTGAGTTCACATACACATTGAATGGGCTCTCTGCAGGTGCGCCTGAACAGGAGTCGAAAAAGAGCATTGGAAGCAGATCATGCCGGAAGGTCTACCTGCTCTGCCTAATTATGTCCATCCTCATCGCGATAGTGGCCGGGCTCTCGATCTATGGTGAGTCGGACGGGCTCCGGGTGGAATCAGACTGTAAACAAACAGTGTCGAATGAAACCTGGGCGTAAAGCCTCACAGTGACACCGACGCGCCGCTCAGCGTGACACTGACACATTACTCACCGTGACACTGAATTTCACCTCATGGTGACACCGAGACGTCCAGCACCTTGACAACAGCACGCCCAACATCCTGAAACCGTCACGCCCCAAATCGCGACTCCGACAGCCGCCTGACCGAGACACTGATGCTCACAAAAACGTGGCACTAACACGACCCAACCCGTGACACTGACACACACTTCACCGTGAAACCTATGCCGTCTTCATCGTGACACCAACACGCTCCATACCGTCACAATGATATTCCATTCACCGTGACACCGACACTCGCCTCAGCGTGACACTGACGCACACTTCACCGTGACCCCGCCGGTCCTCTACTCGGGACACCGGCACACCCTGGGGTCAGACACAGAGTGAATCTCCCTGTACACCGCCCCAAAACACACTGCTGAGTCAGAAACGGAGTGAATCTCCCTCCGCCCGGCCCATCACACACTCCGGAGTCAGACACAGAGTGAATCTCCCTCCGCACCGTCCCATCACACACTCCCAGGGTCAGGCACAGAGTGAAGCTCCTTCCACACCGTCCTATCACACTCTCCCGGGATCAGACACAGAGTGAATCTCCCTGCAGTCTGTCCCATCACCAACTCCCAGGTTAAGACACCGACTGAATCTCTGTCCACATGCTCCCATCACACTGCCCAGGCGTCAGACACAGAGTGATGCTCCCTTCACACCGTCCCGTAACACACTCCCGCGCTCAGACGCAGAGTGGAAATCCCTCCAGACCGTCCCATCAGACTGCTGGCGTCAGACAGAGAATGAACGTCCCTCCACAACGCCCCATCACACACTGCTGGGGTCAGACACAATGTTGTGCCGACCCTCAAACCCTGCCCCCCATATAAACCCCGATCTTAGAATCCTCCATATACCTGTCTAGTAGTCTCTTAAACTTCACTAGTGTATCTGCCTCCACCACTGACTCAGACAGTGCATTCCACGCACCAACCACTCTCTGAGTAAAAAACCTTCCTCTAATATCCCCCTTGAACTTCCCAACACTTACATTAAAGCCATGTCCTCTTGTATTGAGCAGCGGTGCCCTGGAGAAGAGGTGCTGGCTATCCACTCTATCTATTCCTCCTATTATCTTGTACACCTCTATCATGTCTCCTCTCACCCTCCTTCTCTCAAAAGAGTAAAGCCCTAGCTCCCTTAATCTCTGATCATGATGCATACTTTCTAAACCAGGCAGCATCCTGGTAAATCTCCTCTGTACCCTTTCCAATGCTTCCACATCCTTCCTATAGTGAGGTGACCAGAACTGGACACAGTACTCCAAGTGTGGTCTAACCAGAGTTTTATAGAGCTTTACCAAGTGTGGCCTGACCAGAGTTTTATGAAAGTAAACTAGCACACAATTAAAATTGGATAGAAAAAAGTTTTTTTTTGTAATTATCTAAAGCAGGAAAGAATGGTCAAAGTGAATGTAGATCTCTTGGAGGAAGAGAGAGGGGAATTTGTTTAGGGTAATGAGGAAACGGCAGAGGCGTTCAATGACTGTCTTGTGTCGTATTCACGGTGGAGTCCGTGCCTATCATATTAAAGAGAGACGTTATGGATGCGTTGGGATTTGAGGACCTCAATACAACAGCTGAGCAAACCTGTGAGCCGGAACATAAACAAGCCTCAGTCCGGATTGAAAGCATCGCAGGGTGCTGAATGAAAAGGCAGAAGTTACAGTTGAGGCTTTGGTGATGGTTTACCAACACTCTCGGGACTCTGGGCAGGTCGCAGCGGACTGGAAGACGCCGAACCGAACGTCACGTCGGTATTCAAAAATGGACGTAAGCAATAGGCAGTTAACTATAGGCTGGTTAGATTAACATCTGTATTTGGGAAAATGCTTAAGGCTATCACTAAAGAAGACATAGCGAGGCATCTGGAATGAAATGGACCCATCAGGTAAGCGCAGCATTGATTCTTCAAAAGCAGATCCTGTTCAACAAACAGTTTGAGCACGTAACGAGCGCAGTGAATAGAGGGGAAGATATGACGCTATTTACTTGGATATCCCAAAAAACATTCGATAAGGTCGGCATAAGATACGGAGTTAGGGGTGTTGTATTTACATGCGTAGAGCATCGGTTAACTGATAGAAAACAAGAGCTGGGGTACATGGATATTATTGGGTTGGCAATCATTGCTGAGTGGTGTGTGGCAGCAGATGGTGTTGGGCCCGCAAAATTTTACAATATGAATTAATAATCAGGAAGAGGGGACCGAGTGTGGTGTATCTAAGTTTGCAGATCATACTAAGTTGAGAGGAAAAAGATCCGGAGAGATGCAGGAAGGGCGAGACTGCGGAGGCGCGTGACGTCAGCAGGACCGCGCGGAAAGTTTAAATAGGCAGGTTTGCTACCAACGGTTGTCCTTTGATCGGGACTACAGAGCGTCGCGGGAGCTGAACTCTGAAGGAAGGCAGTTTTTTTTAAACTTCTTCGAGTGCTAAAAGGGCGAGACTGCGCAGGCGCGTGACGTCATCAGGACCACTCGACGAGTTTAAAAAGGAGACCACCCTATACAGCGGGCAGCTGTCGGAGCGGGCAGCGGAATGTAGGGCTTTGGCTTCAACGGGAAGAAGCGAGAGTGAAGTGCCAACTCTTTTTTTTTCTCCCCACCCCACCCCTTTCGTGAATCGGCCCGAACAGACAGGAACAGCAGGGCTCTCACAGCTAACGGTACGAGCTAACGATTTTAAAAAGTTCGTCTGTTTGGCGAGGTAAGTGGGTGAGTAGATTTACTTTTCCTGTTTCATTCCTGTAGAATTAGATAACATGCCTGCAGGGTTAGAGCTTTGTTCAGGGTGTCAGATGTGGGAATCCTGGGAGACCTCCAGCCTCCCTGATGGCCGCATCTGCGCCAGGTGCACCGAGTTGCAGATTCTCAGAGACTGTGTTAGGGATCTGCAGCTGCAGCTTGATGACCTACTGCTTATCAGGGAAAGTGAAGAGGTGATAGACAGGAGCTACAGGGAGGTAGTCACCCCTTGGCTACAGGGGTCAGAAAACTGGGTCACTGTCAAGATAGGGAAGGGAAATGCCCGGATAATGGAGAGCACACCTGTGGCTGTCCCCCTCAGCAACAAATGTCTTGTTCTGGATGCTGTTGAGGGGGATGACCTGAAAGGGGACGCCCACAGTGACCGGGTCTCTGGCAATGAGCCTGGCGCTGTTGTGCAGGAGAGAAGGAGGGAGAAGTGACATGCGGTAGTCGTGGGGGATTCCATAGTCAGGGAAACAGACAGGAGATTCTGTGAGCCTGACAGAGATACCCGCATGGTGTGTTGCCTCCCAGCTGCCAGGGTACGGGGTGTCTCGGATCAGGTCCTGAATATTCTAAAGAGGGAGTGTGAGCAGCCAGTTGTCTTGGTACATGTTGGTACCAATGACATAGATAGGACAAAGGAGGAGGTTCTGAAGAGAGATTTCCAGAAGTTAGGAAAGAAGCTGAGAAGCAGGACCTCCAGGGTATTAATCTCGGGATTGCTACCAATACCACGTGCTAGCGAGGGCAATAATGATAGGATCAGGCAGATGAATGCGTGGCTGAGAGACTGGTGTAGGGGGCAGGGCTTCAGATTCTTGGATAATTGGGATCTCTTCTGGGGGAAGTATGACTTGTTCAAAAAGGACAGCTTACACCTGAACCCGAAGGGACCAATATCCTGGCGGGAAAGTTTAATAGAGCTGTTAGGGAGGGTTTAAACTAATTTTGCAGGGGGATGGGAACCAGAATGATAGAACGGAGGAAAGGGAAAACAGAAATAAATCTAAGATAGTGAGCAGTAAAGAAGACAGGAAAGACAAGCAGGTGATGGGGCAAATTTGTAGCCATTGGGATGAGTCGCAGTGCAATAAAGTTGCAGTAAAATCAAATCAAAATGTATCAAATACTGGTCTTAAGGTGTTGTACTTAAATGCACGCAGCATAAGGAATAAGGTGGATGATCTTGTTGTACAGCTACAGATTGGCAGGTATGATATTGTGGCCATCACTGAGACCTGGCTAAAGGATGCATGTCTCTGGGAGCTGAACGTCCAAAGATACACAGTGTATCGGAAGGATAGGAAGGTAGGCAGAGGGGGAGGCGTGACTTTATTGGTAAGAAATGATATTAAATCATTAGAAAGAGGTGATATAGGATCGGAAGGTGCAGAATCTTTATGGGTTGAACTAAGAAATCGCAGGGGTAACAGGGCCCTGATGGCAGTTATTTATAGGCCTCCAAACAACTGTAGTGATGTGGACCACAAATTACAACTGGAAATAGAAAAGGCTTGTCAGAACGGCAGTGTTATTGTAATTGTGGGGGATTTTAACATGCCAGTGGATTGGGAAAATCAGGTCGGCACTGGATCTCAAGAGAGAGAATTTGTAGAATGTCTGCGAGATGGCTTTTAGAACAGATTGTTGTTGAGCCCACTCGGGGATCGGCTGTACTGGATTGGGTATTGTGTAATGAACAGGAGGTGATTGGAGAGATTGAGGTGAGGGAGCCCTTAGGACGCAGTGATCATAACATGATTGAGTTCACTGTGAGATTTGAGAAAGAGCAGCCGAAATCCGATGTGTCAGTATTTCAGTGGAGTAAAGGAAATGACAGCGGCATGAGAGAGGAACGAGCCAAAGTTGACTGGAAAGAGACACTGGCGGAAAAGACGGCAGAGCAGCAGTGGCTGGAGTTTATGCGAGAAGTGAGGAAGGGGCAAGACAGGTATATTCCAAAAAAAAAGAAATTTTCGAATGGAAAAAGAATGCAACCGTGGTTGACAAGAGAAGTCAAAGCCAAAGTTAAAACAAAGGAGACGGCATACAAGGAAGCAAAAAATAGTGGGAAGATAGAGGGTTGGGAAATGTTTAAAAGCTTCCAAAAGGAAACTAAGTAGGTCATTAAGAGGGAAACGATTAACTATGAAAGGAAACTAGGAAATAATATCAAAGAGTATACTAAAAGCTTTTTCAAGTATATAAAGAGCAAAATACAGGTGAGAGTAGACATAGGACCGATAGAAAATGATGCTGGTGAAATTGTAATGGGAGATAAGGAGATGGCGGAGGAGCTGAACGAGTATTTTGCATCAGTGTTCACTGAGGAAGACATCAGCAGTATAACGGACACTCAAGGCTGGCAGGGAAGAGAAGTGTGCGCAGTCACAATTACGACAGAGAACATACTCAGGAAGCTGAATAGTCTAAAGGTAGATAAATCTCCCGGAGCAGATGGAATGCACCCTTGTGTTCTGAAGGAAGCAGCTGTGGAGATTGCGGAGGCACTGGCGATGATCTTTCAAAACTCGATAGATTCTGGCATGGTTCCGGAGGACTGGAAGATAGCAAATGTCACCCCGCTATTCAAGAAGGGGGCAAGGAAGCAAAAAGGAAATTATAGACATGTTAGCTTGACATCGGTGTTTGGGAAGTTGTTGGAGTCGATTGTCAAGGATGAGGTTACAGAGTGCCTGGAGGCATATGACAAGATAGGCAGAACTCAGCATGGATTCCTTAAAGGAAAATCCTGCCTGACAAACTTAGTTAAAATATTTTGAGGAAATTACAGGTAGTGTAGACAAGGGAGATGCAGAGAAAGCTGTATATTTGGATTTTCAGACGGCTTTTGACAAGGTGCCACACATGAGGCTACTTAACAAGATGAGCGCCCATGGAATGACGGGAAAGTTATATACGTGGATAGAGCGTTGGCTGATTGGCAGGAAACAGAGAGTGGGAGTAAAGGGATCCTATTCTGGTTGGCTGCCGGTTACGAGTGGTGTTCACAGGGGTCCGTGATGGGGCCGCTTCTTTTTACAATGTACATCAACGATTTGGATTATGGAATATATGGCTTTGTGGCTAAGTTTGCTGTCGAAACTAAAATAGGTGGAGGGGCCGGTAGTGCTGAGGAAATGGAGAGTCTGCAGAGAGACTTGGATGGATTGGAAGAATAGGCAAAGAAGTGGCGAATGAAATACAATGTTGGAAAGTGTATGGTTATGGACTTTGGTCGAAGAAGTAAACGGGCAGAGTATTATTTAAATGGGGAAAGAATTCAAAGTTCTGAGATGCAACGGGACTTGGGAATCCTCGTACAGGATACCCTTCAGGTTAACCTCCAGGTTGAGTCGGTGGTGAAAAAGGCGAATGCGATGTTGGCATTGATTTCTGGAGGAACAGTGTATAGGAGCAGGGATGTGATGTTGAGGCTCTATAAGGCGCTGGTGAGACATCAATCTGAGTACTGTGGGCAGTTTTGGGCTCCTTATTTGAGAAAGGATGTGCTGACGTTGGAGAAGGTGTAGAGAAGATTTGCTAGAATAACTCTGGGAATTAGAGGGTTAACATATGAGGAACGCTTGTCCGCTCTTGGACTGTATTCCTTGGAGTTTAGAAGAATGATGGGAGACCTCATAGAAACATTTCGAATGTTCAAAGACATGGACAAAGTGGATGTGGCAAAGTTGTGTCCCATGATGGGGGAGTCTAGTACGAGAGGGCATGATTTAAGGATTGAAGGGCGCCCATTCAAAACAGAGATGCCTTACTCACTCTTCCTTCAGTTAGTCCTGACGAAGGGTCTCGGCCTGAAACATCGACTGCACCTCTTCCTACAGATGCTGCTTGGCCTGCTGCGTTCACCAGCAACTTTAATATGTGTTGGTTGAATTTCCAGCATCTGCAGAATTCCTGTTGTATGCAAAGATTTTTTTTTTTTTTTTTTTTTTTTTTTTTAACCAGAGGGTGGTGAGTCTACGGAATTTGTTGCCACGGGCGGCAGTGGAGGCCAAGTCATTGGGTGTATATAAGGCAGAGATTGATAGGTATCTGAGTAGCCAGGGCATCAAAGGTTATGGTGAGAAGGCGGGGGAGAGGGACTAAATGGGAGAATGGTAATGCTCATGATAAAATGGCGGAGCAGACTCGACGGGCCGAATGGCCGACTTCTGCTCCTTTGTCTTATGGTCATATGGCTTATAACCATGATAAAGACACGGCACTCACCGTAACACAATTAAGACTCACCGTGACACCGGCACGCCATTCACCAGAACGTGAACAATTCAGTCACCGTATCAGGGTCACGACCTTCAACGAGACACAGATACACTCCTAACCGCAACACGGACACGGAACATCGCCCTGACACACCCGTGGCAGTCACACTGACCGCAACGTACCCCTCACTGTAACATCGACATTCCCACTGACCGTGTTACTGATAAACTCCTCAAGGCGACAGCGAAACACACCTCAAAATGACCCCGACACGGTTTTCACTGTGACACTGAGGTACCGTACACTGTGACACATTCACGCTCCTCGACGTGATCCGCACCGCCTCGAGACAAAGACTCAGAAGTCACTGTAACACCCCTGACCGAGACAGTATCACCGCTCAACATAACGCCGATGCACCGCTCACAGAGGCAATTACCCACACCTCATTCTGACACAGGCAAACCTCTTAGCGTGATACCAAAACACCTCAGCCTGACACTGTTACAACCACCGTGACAATGACATGTCTCTCACCGTGACACAAAAACATTCCTCCCTGTGAGACAAGCACACCCCACACCATGACACAGATACTCCACTCACCGTGACAGTACCAGGCCCCTTACTCTGACATTTCCCTCGCCGTGACCTCGAGGTACACTGCATTGTGGCCCGGCACGTCTGTCGCCGGGGCACAGAGTCACCTATCACGGTGATACCGCCACGTCCTTCACAGCAACTCGAATATAACCCGCATGATATTGACGCAGACCCTCATTGTGACAACAACATAACCTTCACCGACACATTAATATACACCTTAGCATGACACGACAGGCCGACGCCTCTCACTGTGACAACCTTAACGTGACACTGACACAACACTCTCTGTGACCCGCTCGGTAGCGTAATGCTGACTCACGTGTCACTGTAAACGCTGAACATCCTTCACCATCTCTCTCAGTATCACAGATTCGTCAGTCTCAGTTAAACTCAAGCCTTCAATCCACGATATCTGAGATATCTGATCTCCGTCACCAGTTCACTCAGATGGAAACGAAGTACAAATTGGTCAACGACAGCATGGCTCAAATCTGTGAATTGTTGACCAGCAGAAGAGGTGAGGCATCATCCCCCTCTTTAACCCGCCCCTCGTCACAGGGCGGGATAGAGAGAGAGGAAGCATCACTCTGTGCTTGACATCGGGAGTATGTAAAGAAATGGTATGGAAGGAAATTCCCTCTGTGTTTGACGGATGAGTGTGTGATCGTGGAGGAAGTTTCACTCTGACACTGAACCCAGGAGACTGTGACGGGACGTTTTGGTGGTGGATTCACTCTGTGTCTGACCACAGGATTGTGAGACGTAACATTACAGCTTCACTTCATATCTGACTCCGGGAATCACTGATGGGTCGGTATGGATCCAGATTCACTCTGCGTCTGACAGGCGGGTTGTGTGATCAGACAGGGCCCAGAGAGATTCACCCCATGTCTGACCCCTGATTGGTTTTATGGCATGGCGGAGAGAGAGTTTCACTCTGAATCCTGGAGTGTCTGACGGGACGCTGCAGAGGGGGCTTCACTCTTTGACGGAAACCGCGAGTGTGTGATAGGACGGTGTTGAGGGAGCATCACAGTGTATCTGATTCCCGGAGTGTGTAATGGGTTCGTAGAAAGAGAGAGCGTCTGTGTCTGACTCCGGGAGTATGTGATGGGACAGTGCAGAGGGGCATTCTCACTATGTGTGACTGGGTGTTGTGAAGTTAGTCTGACTCAGTGAGTGTGCCATGGGAGGATGAAGGCGGAACTTCGTTCTGTGTGTGAACACAGCGGGGTGTGGGGACTATTCAGAGAGAGCTTCACTCTGTGGTTCGCCAGCGAGTGTGTGATGAAACGTAAGGAGGGAGGTTCACACTTTGTTAGGCTCGGGTTGTGGGGTGTGTGATGGGACTGTGTGGAGTGAGATTCATTCTGTGTCTGACCACGGGAGTGTGCGTTGGGACGTAAGGAGGGAGATTCACATTGTATTAGCCTCGGGAGTGTGTAATGGGACAGTGTGGATGGAGCTTTCCTCTGTGTCTGACACTTTGCTCAGTGGTGTGTTGGAAGTTGTAGAGGAAGAATCACCCTCCCTCTGACACTTGTCGTGTGTGCTGAGGGAGTTTCTTTTCGCTTCTGACCGCTGGACTGTGTGATGGGAACGCGGAGAGGGGGATTCACAATGTGTCTAAGCAAGGCTGTGTGTGATGGGACTTTGTAGAGCGATCTCTGATCTCTGAGCCAAGGACTGTGTGACAAGTGTTATGGAGCGAGCTTTACTCTGTGTTTGAGACGGTGTGGAAGGAGTAAAACCCGGTATCTGACCCCGGAAGAGCGCGACGTCTGACCGGTGGAATGTCTGATGAAGCCATGGAGAGAGAGGTTCACTCTGTGTCTGACCAAGGCAGTTCGTGACGAGGCTTTGTAGAGGGAGCGAAACTCTGTGTCTGACCCCGGGAGTCTGTGATCGGAACGTGTGGAGGGAGCTTCACTCTGTGTCTGACCCCGGGAGTGTGTGATGGGACGGTGTGGAGGGAGATTCACTCTGTGTCTGGCCCCGGGAGTGTGTGATCGGACAGTGTGGAGGGAGATTCACTCTGTGTCTGACCAAGGCAGTTCGTGACGAGGCTTTGTAGAGGGAGCGAAACTCTGTGTCTGACCCCGGGAGTGTGTGATCGGAACGTGTGGAGGGAGCTTCACTCTGTGTCTGACCCCGGGAGTGTGTGATGTGACAGTGTGGAGGGAGAATCACTCTGTGTCTGACCAAGGCAGTTCGTGACGAAGCTTTGTAGAGGGAGCGAAACTCTGTGTCTGACCACGGGAGTGTGTGATCGGAACGTGTGGAGGGAGCTTCACTCTGTGTCTGACCCCGGGAGTGTGTGAAGGGACAGTGTGGAGGGAGATTCACTCTGTGCCTGACCCCGGGAGTGTGTGATGGGATGATGTGGAGGGCGATTCACTCTGTGTCTGATTCCGGGAGTGTGTTATGGGACGGTGTGGAGGGAGCTTCACTCTGTGTCTGATCACGGGAGTGTGTGATGGGACCGTGTGGAGGGAGATTCACTCTGTGTCTGACCCGGGAGTGTGTGATGGGACGGTGTGGAGGGAGCTTCACTCTGTGTCTGAACCCGGGAGTGTGTGATGGGACGGTGTAGAGGGAGATTCACTCTGTGTCTGACCAAGGCAGTTCGTGACGAAGCTTTGTAGAGGGAGCGAAACTCTGTGTCTGACCCCGGGAGTGTGTGATCGGAACGTGTGGAGGGACATTCACTCTGTGCCTGACCCAGGGAGTGTGTGATGGGACGGTGTAGAGGGAAATTCACTCTGTGTCTGACCCGGGGAGTGTGTGATGGGAAAGTGCGGAGGCAGATTCACTCTGTGTCTGACCCCGGGAGTGTGTGATCGGAACGTGTGGAGGGAGCTTCACTCTGTGTATGACCCCGGGAGTGTGTGATGGGACGGTGTAGAGGGAGATTCAGTCTGTGTCTGATCCGGGGAGTGTGTGATTGGACAGTGTAGAGAGACCTTCACTCTGTGTCTGCTCCCGGGAGTGTGTGATGGGACGGTGTGGAGGGAGATTCAGTCTGTGTCTGACCACTGGAGCGTGTGATCGGAACGTGTGGAGGGAGATTCACTCTGTGTCTGACCCCGGGAGTGTGTAATGGGATGCTGTGGAGGGAGATTCAGTCTGTGTCTGACCCCGGGAGTGTTTGATGGGACGGTGGGCAGCGAGATTCACTCTGTGTCTGACCAAGGCAGTTTGTGACGAAGCTTTGTAGAGGGAGCGAAACTCTGTGTCTGACCCCGGGAGTGTGTGATCGGAACGTGTGGAGGGAGCTTCACTCTGTGCCTGATCCCGGGAGTGTGTGATCGGAACGTGTGGAGGGAGATTCACTCTGTGTCTGACCCCGGGAGTGTGTGATGGGACAGTGTGGAGGGAGATTCACCCTGTGTCTGACACCGGGTGTGTGTGATGGGACGGTGTGGAGGGAGATTCACTGTGTGTCTGACCCCGGGATTGTGTGATGGGACGGTGTGGAGTGAGATTCACTCTGTGTCTGACCCCTGGAGTGTGTGATGGGACGGTGTGGAGGGAGATTCACTCTGTGTCTGACCCCGGGAGTGTGTGATCGGACGGTGTGGAGGGAGATTCACCCTGTGTCTGACCCCGGCAGTGTGTGATGGGACGGTGTAGAGTGGGCTTTGCTCTGTGTCTCAATCCGGGAGTGAGTGATGGGACGTTGCAGAGGGGGCGTCACTCTGTGTCTGACCCCAGGAGTCTGTGATGGGACGGTGGAGAGGGAGATTCATTCCGTGTCTGACCACGGGAGTGTGTGATCGGAACGTGCGGAGGGACCTTCAGTCTGTGTCTGACCCCGGGAGTGTGTGATGGGACAGTGTGGAGGGAGATTCACTCTGTGTCTGACCCCGGGAGTGTGTGATCGGACGGTGTGGAGGGAGATTCACCCTGTGTCTGACCCCGGCAGTGTGTGATGGGACGGTGTAGAGTGGGCTTTGCTCTGTGTCTCAATCCGGGAGTGAGTGATGGGACGTTGCAGAGGGGGCTTCACTCTGTGTCTGACCCCAGGAGTCTGTGATGGGACGGTGGAGAGGGAGATTCATTCCGTGTCTGACCACGGGAGTGTGTGATCGGAACGTGCGGAGGGACCTTCAGTCTGTGTCTGACCCCGGGAGTGTGTGATGGGACGGTGTGGAGGGAGATTCACTCTGTGTCTGACCCCTGGAGTGTGTGATGGGACGGTGTGGAGGGAGATTCACTCTGTTTCTGGCCCCGGGAGTGTGTGATGGGACAGTGTGGAGGGAGATTCACTCTGCGTCTGACCAAGGCAGTTCGTGACGAAGCTTTGTAGAGGGAGCGAAACTCTGTGTCTGACCACGGGAGTGTGTGATCGGAACGTGTGGAGGGAGCTTCACCATGTGTCTGACCCCGGGAGTGTGTGATGTGACAGTGTGGAGGGAGATTCACTCTGTGTCTGACCAAGGCAGTTCGTGACGAAGCTTTGTAGAGGGAGCGAAACTCTGTGTCTGACCACGGGAGTGTGTGATCGGAACGTGTGGAGGGAGCTTCACTCTGTGTCTGACCCCGGGAGTGTGTGAAGGGACAGTGTGGAGGGAGATTCACTCTGTGCCTGACCCCGGGAGTGTGTGATGGGATGATGTGGAGGGCGATTCACTCTGTGTCTGATTCCGGGAGTGTGTTATGGGACGGTGTGGAGGGAGCTTCACTCTGTGTCTGATCACGGGAGTGTGTGATGGGACCGTGTGGAGGGAGATTCACTCTGTGTCTGACCCGGGAGTGTGTGATGGGACGGTGTAGAGGGAAATTCACTCTGTGTCTGACCCGGGGAGTGTGTGATGGGAAAGTGCGGAGGCAGATTCACTCTGTGTCTGACCCCGGGAGTGTGTGATCGGAACGTGTGGAGGGAGCTTCACTCTGTGTATGACCCCGGGAGTGTGTGATGGGACGGTGTAGAGGGAGATTCAGTCTGTGTCTGATCCGGGGAGTGTGTGATTGGACAGTGTAGAGAGACCTTCACTCTGTGTCTGCTCCCGGGAGTGTGTGATGGGACGGTGTGGAGGGAGATTCAGTCTGTGTCTGACCCCCGGAGTGTGTGATCGGAACGTGTGGAGGGAGATTCACTCTGTGTCTGACCCCGGGAGTGTGTGATGGGATGCTGTGGAGGGAGATTCAGTCTGTGTCTGACCCCGGGAGTGTGTGATCGGAACGTGTGGAGGGAGATTCACTCTGTGTCTGATCCCGGGAGTGTGTGATGGGATGCTGTGGAGGGAGATTCAGTCTGTGTCTGACCCCGGGAGTGTTTGATGGGACGGTGGGCAGCGAGATTCACTCTGTGTCTGATCAAGGCAGTTTGTGACGAAGCTTTGTAGAGGGAGCGAAACTCTGTGTCTGACCCCGGGAGTGTGTGATCGGAACGTGTGGAGGGAGCTTCACTCTGTGCCTGATCCCGGGAGTGTGTGATCGGAACGTGTGGAGGGAGATTCACTCTGAGTCTGACCTCGGGAGTGTGTGATGGGACAGTGTGGAGGGAGATTCACCCTGTGTCTGACACCGGGTGTCTGTGATGGGACAGTGTGGAGGGAGATTCACTCTTTGTCTGACTCCGGGAGTGTGTGATGGGACGGTGTGGAGGGAGATTCACTGTGTGTCTGACCCCGGGAGTGTGTGATGGGACGGTGTGGAGTGAGATTCACTCTGTGTCTGACCCCTGGAGTGTGTGATCGGACGGTGTGGAGGGAGATTCACTCTGTGTCTGACCACGGGAGTGTGTGATCGGACGGTGTGGAGGGAGATTCACCCTGTGTCTGA
This sequence comes from Mobula birostris, assembly GCF_030028105.1. Lineage (NCBI taxonomy): Eukaryota > Metazoa > Chordata > Chondrichthyes > Myliobatiformes > Myliobatidae > Mobula > Mobula birostris. The sequence goes on from NC_092382.1 coordinate 106,370,974, forward strand.
CCCGGGCAGTGTGTGATGGGACGGTGTAGAGTGGGCTTTGCTCTGTGTCTCAATCCGGGAGTGAGTGATGGGACGTTGCAGAGGGGGCTTCACTCTGTGTCTCAATCCGGGAGTGAGTGATGGGACGTTGCAGAGGGGGCTTCACTCTGTGTCTGACCCCAGGAGTCTGTGATGGGACGGTGGAGAGGGAGATTCACTATGTGTCTGACCACGGGAGTGTGTGATCGGAACGTGTGTAGGGACCTTCACTCTCTGTCTGACCCCGGGAGTGTGTGATGGGACGGTGTGGAGGGAGATTCACTCTGTGTCTGACCAAGGCAGTTCGTGACGAAGCTTTGTAGAGGGAGCGAAACTCTGTGTCTGACCCCGGGAGTGTGTGATCGGAACGTGTGGAGGGACATTCACTCTGTGCCTGACCCAGGGAGTGTGTGATGGGACGGTGTAGAGGGAAATTCACTCTGCGTCTGACCGGGGAGTGTGTGATGGGACAGTGTGGAGGCAGATTCACTCTGTGTCTGACCCCGGGAGTGTGTGATGGGACGGTGTGGAGGGAGATTCAGTCTGTGTCTGATCCGGGGAGTGTGTGATTGGACAGTGTAGAGAGACCTTCACTCTGTGTCTGCTCCCGGGAGTGTGTGATGGGACGGTGCGGAGGGAGATTCACTCTGTGTCTGACCCCGGGAGTGTGTGATGGGACGGTGTGGAGGGAGATTCAGTCTGTGTCTGACCACTGGAGCGTGTGATCGGAACGTGTGGAGGGAGATTCACTCTGTGTCTGACCCCGGAAGTGTGTGATGGGATGCTGTGGAGGGAGATTCACTCTGTGTCTGACCCCGGGAGTGTGTGATCGGAACGTGTGGAGGGAGATTCACTCTGTGTCTGACCCCGGGAGTGTGTGATGGGATGCTGTGGAGGGAGATTCAGTCTGTGTCTGACCCCGGGAGTGTTTGATGGGACGGTGGGCAGCGAGATTCACTCTGTGTCTGACCAAGGCAGTTTGTGACGAAGCTTTGTAGAGGGAGCGAAACTCTGTGTCTGACCCCGGGAGTGTGTGATCGGAACGTGTGGAGGGAGCTTCACTCTGTGCCTGATCCCGGGAGTGTGTGATCGGAACGTGTGGAGGGAGATTCAGTCTGTGTCTGACCCCGGGAGTGTGTGATGGGACAGTGTGGAGGGAGATTCACCCTGTGTCTGACACCGGGTGTGAGTGATGGGACAGTGTGGAGGGAGATTCACTCTTTGTCTGACTCCCGGAGTGTGTGATGGGACGGTGTGGAGGGAGATTCACTGTGTGTCTGACCCCGGGAGTGTGTGATGGGACGGTGTGGAGTGAGATTCACTCTGTGTCTGACCCCTGGAGTGTGTGATGGGACGGTGTGGAGGGAGATTCACTCTGTGTCTGACCCCGGGAGTGTGTGATCGGACGGTGTGGAGGGAGATTCACCCTGTGTCTGACCCCGGCAGTGTGTGATGGGACGGTGTAGAGTGGGCTTTGCTCTGTGTCTCAATCCGGGAGTGAGTGATGGGACGTTGCAGAGGGGGCTTCACTCTGTGTCTGACCCCAGGAGTCTGTGATGGGACGGTGGAGAGGGAGATTCATTCCGTGTCTGACCACGGGAGTGTGTGATCGGAACGTGCGGAGGGACCTTCAGTCTGTGTCTGACCCCGGGAGTGTTGGATGGGACGGTGTGGAGGGAGATTCACTCTGTGTCTGACCCCTGGAGTGTGTGATGGGACGGTGTGGAGGGAGATTCACTCTGTGTCTGGCCCCGGGAGTGTGTGATGGGGCAGTGTGGAGGGAGATTCACTCTGCGTCTGACTAAGGCAGTTCGTGACGAAGCTTTGTAGAGGGAGCGAAACTCTGTGTCTGACCACGGGAGTGTGTGATCGGAACGTGTGGAGGGAGCTTCACTCTGTGTCTGACCCCGGGAGTGTGTGAAGGGACAGTGTGGAGGGAGATTCACTCTGTGCTTGACCCCGGGAGTGTGTGATGGGATGATGTGGAGGGCGATTTACTCTGTGTCTGATTCCGGGAGTCTGTTATGGGACGGTGTGGAGGGAGCTTCACTCTGTGTCTGACCAAGGCAGTTCGTGACGAAGCTTTGTAGAGGGAGCGAAACTCTGTGTCTGACCACGGGAGTGTGTGATCGGAACGTGTGGAGGGAGCTTCACTCTGTGTCTGACCCCGGGAGTGTGTGAAGGGACAGTGTGGAGGGAGATTCACTCTGTGTCTGACCCGGGGAGTGTGTGATGGGAAAGTGCGGAGGCAGATTCACTCTGTGTCTGACCCCGGGAGTGTGTGATCGGAACGTGTGGAGGGAGCTTCACTCTGTGTATGACCCCGGGAGTGTGTGATGGGACGGTGTAGAGGGAGATTCAGTCTGTGTCTGATCCGGGGAGTGTGTGATTGGACAGTGTAGAGAGACCTTCACTCTGTGTCTGCTCCCGGGAGTGTGTGATGGGACGGTGTGGAGGGAGATTCAGTCTGTGTCTGACCCCGGGAGTGTGTGAAGGGACAGTGTGGAGGGAGATTCACTCTGTGCCTGACCACTGGAGCGTGTGATCGGAACGTGTGGAGGGAGATTCACTCTGTGTCTGACCCCGGAAGTGTGTGATGGGATGCTGTGGAGGGAGATTCACTCTGTGTCTGACCCCGGGAGTGTGTGATCGGAACGTGTGGAGGGAGATTCACTCTGTGTCTGACCCCGGGAGTGTGTGATGGGATGCTGTGGAGGGAGATTCAGTCTGTGTCTGACCCCGGGAGTGTTTGATGGGACGGTGGGCAGCGAGATTCACTCTGTGTCTGACCAAGGCAGTTTGTGACGAAGCTTTGTAGAGGGAGCGAAACTCTGTGTCTGACCCCGGGAGTGTGTGATCGGAACGTGTGGAGGGAGCTTCACTCTGTGCCTGATCCCGGGAGTGTGTGATGGGATGCTGTGGAGGGAGATTCACTCTGTGTCTGACCCCGGGAGTGTGTGATCGGAACGTGTGGAGGGAGATTCACTCTGTGTCTGACCCCGGGAGTGTGTGATGGGATGCTGTGGAGGGAGATTTAGTCTGTGTCTGACCCCGGGAGTGTTTGATGGGACGGTGGGCAGCGAGATTCACTCTGTGTCTGACCAAGGCAGTTTGTGACGAAGCTTTGTAGAGGGAGCGAAACTCTGTGTCTGACCCCGGGAGTGTGTGATCGGAACGTGTGGAGGGAGCTTCACTCTGTGCCTGATCCCGGGAGTGTGTGATCGGAACGTGTGGAGGGAGATTCAGTCTGTGTCTGACCCCGGGAGTGTGTGATGGGACAGTGTGGAGGGAGATTCACCCTGTGTCTGACACCGGGTGTGAGTGATGGGACAGTGTGGAGGGAGATTCACTCTTTGTCTGACTCCGGGAGTGTGTGATGGGACGGTGTGGAGGGAGATTCACTGTGTGTCTGACCCCGGGAGTGTGTGATGGGACGGTGTGGAGTGAGATTCACTCTGTGTCTGACCCCTGGAGTGTGTGATGGGACGGTGTGGAGGGAGATTCACTCTGTGTCTGACCCCGGGAGTGTGTGATCGGACGGTGTGGAGGGAGATTCACCCTGTGTCTGACCCCGGCAGTGTGTGATGGGACGGTGTAGAGTGGGCTTTGCTCTGTGTCTCAATCCGGGAGTGAGTGATGGGACGTTGCAGAGGGGGCTTCACTCTGTGTCTGACCCCAGGAGTCTGTGATGGGACGGTGGAGAGGGAGATTCATTCCGTGTCTGACCACGGGAGTGTGTGATCGGAACGTGCGGAGGGACCTTCAGTCTGTGTCTGACCCCGGGAGTGTTGGATGGGACGGTGTGGAGGGAGATTCACTCTGTGTCTGACCCCTGGAGTGTGTGATGGGACGGTGTGGAGGGAGATTCACTCTGTGTCTGGCCCCGGGAGTGTGTGATGGGGCAGTGTGGAGGGAGATTCACTCTGCGTCTGACCAAGGCAGTTCGTGACGAAGCTTTGTAGAGGGAGCGAAACTCTGTGTCTGACCACGGGAGTGTGTGATCGGAAAGTGTGGAGGGAGCTTCACTCTGTGTCTGACCCCGGGAGTGTGTGAAGGGACAGTGTGGAGGGAGATTCACTCTGTGCTTGACCCCGGGAGTGTGTGATGGGATGATGTGGAGGGCGATTTACTCTGTGTCTGATTCCGGGAGTCTGTTATGGGACGGTGTGGAGGGAGCTTCACTCTGTGTCTGACCAAGGCAGTTCGTGACGAAGCTTTGTAGAGGGAGCGAAACTCTGTGTCTGACCACGGGAGTGTGTGATCGGAACGTGTGGAGGGAGCTTCACTCTGTGTCTGACCCCGGGAGTGTGTGAAGGGACAGTGTGGAGGGAGATTCACTCTGTGTCTGACCCGGGGAGTGTGTGATGGGAAAGTGCGGAGGCAGATTCACTCTGTGTCTGACCCCGGGAGTGTGTGATCGGAACGTGTGGAGGGAGCTTCACTCTGTGTATGACCCCGGGAGTGTGTGATGGGACGGTGTAGAGGGAGATTCAGTCTGTGTCTGATCCGGGGAGTGTGTGATTGGACAGTGTAGAGAGACCTTCACTCTGTGTCTGCTCCCGGGAGTGTGTGATGGGACGGTGTGGAGGGAGATTCAGTCTGTGTCTGACCCCGGGAGTGTGTGAAGGGACAGTGTGGAGGGAGATTCACTCTGTGCCTGACCCCGGGAGTGTGTGATGGGATGATGTGGAGGGCGATTCACTCTGTGTCTGATTCCGGGAGTGTGTTATGGGACGGTGTAGAGGGAGCTTCACTCTGTGTCTGATCACGGGAGTGTGTGATGGGACCGTGTGGAGGGAGATTCACTTTGTGTCTGACCCGGGAGTGTGTGATGGGACGGTGTGGAGGGAGCTTCACTCTGTGTCTGAACCCGGAAGTGTGTGATGGGACGGTGTAGAGGGAGATTCACTCTGTGTCTGACCAAGGCAGTTCGTGACGAAGCTTTGTAGAGGGAGCGAAACTCTGTGTCTGACTCCGGGAGTGTGTGATCGGAACGTGTGGAGGGACATTCACTCTGTGCCTGACCCAGGGAGTGTGTGATGGGACGGTGTAGAGGGAAATTCATTCCGTGTCTGGCCACGGGAGTGTGTGATCGGAACGTGCGGAGGGACCTTCAGTCTGTGTCTGACCCCGGGAGTGTTGGATGGGACGGTGTGGAGGGAGATTCACTCTGTGTCTGACCCCTGGAGTGTGTGATGGGACGGTGTGGAGGGAGATTCACTCTGTGTCTGGCCCCGGGAGTGTGTGATGGGGCAGTGTGGAGGGAGATTCACTCTGCGTCTGACCAAGGCAGTTCGTGACGAAGCTTTGTAGAGGGAGCGAAACTCTGTGTCTGACCACGGGAGTGTGTGATCGGAACGTGTGGAGGGAGCTTCACTCTGTGTCTGACCCCGGGAGTGTGTGAAGGGACAGTGTGGAGGGAGATTCACTCTGTGCTTGACCCCGGGAGTGTGTGATGGGATGATGTGGAGGGCGATTTACTCTGTGTCTGATTCCGGGAGTCTGTTATGGGACGGTGTGGAGGGAGCTTCACTCTGTGTCTGACCAAGGCAGTTCGTGACGAAGCTTTGTAGAGGGAGCGAAACTCTGTGTCTGACCACGGGAGTGTGTGATCGGAACGTGTGGAGGGAGCTTCACTCTGTGTCTGACCCCGGGAGTGTGTGAAGGGACAGTGTGGAGGGAGATTCACTCTGTGCCTGACCCCGGGAGTGTGTGATGGGATGATGTGGAGGGCGATTCACTCTGTGTCTGATTCCGGGAGTGTGTGATGGGACGGTGTAGAGGGAGATTCACTCTGTGTCTGACCCGGGAGTGTGTGATGGGACGGTGTAGAGGGAAATTCACTCTGTGTCTGACCCGGGGAGTGTGTGATGGGAAAGTGCGGAGGCAGATTCACTCTGTTTCTGACCCCGGGAGTGCGTGATCGGAACGTGTGGAGGGAGCTTCACTCTGTGTATGACCCCGGGAGTGTGTGATGGGACGGTGTAGAGGGAGTTTCAGTCTGTGTCTGATCCGGGGAGTGTGTGATTGGACAGTGTAGAGAGACCTTCACTCTGTGTCTGCTCCCGGGAGTGTGTGATGGGACTGTCTGGAGGGAGATTCAGTCTGTGTCTGACCCCGGGAGTGTGTGAAGGGACAGTGTGGAGGGAGATTCACTCTGTGCCTGACCCCGGGAGTGTGTGATGGGATGATGTGGAGGGCGATTCACTCTGTGTCTGATTCCGGGAGTGTGTTATGGGACGGTGTAGAGGGAGCTTCACTCTGTGTCTGATCACGGGAGTGTGTGATGGGACCGTGTGGAGGGAGATTCACTTTGTGTCTGACCCGGGAGTGTGTGATGGGACGGTGTGGAGGGAGCTTCACTCTGTGTCTGAACCCGGAAGTGTGTGATGGGATGGTGTAGAGGGAGATTCACTCTGTGTCTGACCAAGGCAGTTCGTGACGAAGCTTTGTAGAGGGAGCGAAACTCTGTGTCTGACTCCGGGAGTGTGTGATCGGAACGTGTGGAGGGACATTCACTCTGTGCCTGACCCAGGGAGTGTGTGATGGGACGGTGTAGAGGGAAATTCATTCCGTGTCTGGCCACGGGAGTGTGTGATCGGAACGTGCGGAGGGACCTTCAGTCTGTGTCTGACCCCGGGAGTGTTGGATGGGACGGTGTGGAGGGAGATTCACTCTGTGTCTGACCCCTGGAGTGTGTGATGGGACGGTGTGGAGGGAGATTCACTCTGTGTCTGGCCCCGGGAGTGTGTGATGGGGCAGTGTGGAGGGAGATTCACTCTGCGTCTGACCAAGGCAGTTCGTGACGAAGCTTTGTAGAGGGAGCGAAACTCTGTGTCTGACCACGGGAGTGTGTGATCGGAACGTGTGGAGGGAGCTTCACTCTGTGTCTGACCCCGGGAGTGTGTGAAGGGACAGTGTGGAGGGAGATTCACTCTGTGCTTGACCCCGGGAGTGTGTGATGGGATGATGTGGAGGGCGATTTACTCTGTGTCTGATTCCGGGAGTCTGTTATGGGACGGTGTGGAGGGAGCTTCACTCTGTGTCTGACCAAGGCAGTTCGTGACGAAGCTTTGTAGAGGGAGCGAAACTCTGTGTCTGACCACGGGAGTGTGTGATCGGAACGTGTGGAGGGAGCTTCACTCTGTGTCTGACCCCGGGAGTGTGTGAAGGGACAGTGTGGAGGGAGATTCACTCTGTGCCTGACCCCGGGAGTGTGTGATGGGATGATGTGGAGGGCGATTCACTCTGTGTCTGATTCCGGGAGTGTGTGATGGGACGGTGTAGAGGGAGATTCACTCTGTGTCTGACCCGGGAGTGTGTGATGGGACGGTGTAGAGGGAAATTCACTCTGTGTCTGACCCGGGGAGTGTGTGATGGGAAAGTGCGGAGGCAGATTCACTCTGTTTCTGACCCCGGGAGTGTGTGATCGGAACGTGTGGAGGGAGCTTCACTCTGTGTATGACCCCGGGAGTGTGTGATGGGACGGTGTAGAGGGAGATTCAGTCTGTGTCTGATCCGGGGAGTGTGTGATTGGACAGTGTAGAGAGACCTTCACTCTGTGTCTGCTCCCGGGAGTGTGTGATGGGACTGTGTGGAGGGAGATTCAGTCTGTGTCTGACCCCGGGAGTGTGTGAAGGGACAGTGTGGAGGGAGATTCACTCTGTGCCTGACCCCGGGAGTGTGTGATGGGATGATGTGGAGGGCGATTCACTCTGTGTCTGATTCCGGGAGTGTGTTATGGGACGGTGTAGAGGGAGCTTCACTCTGTGTCTGATCACGGGAGTGTGTGATGGGACCGTGTGGAGGGAGATTCACTTTGTGTCTGACCCGGGAGTGTGTGATGGGACGGTGTGGAGGGAGCTTCACTCTGTGTCTAAACCCGGAAGTGTGTGATGGGACGGTGTAGAGGGAGATTCACTCTGTGTCTGACCAAGGCAGTTCGTGACGAAGCTTTGTAGATGGAGCGAAACTCTGTGTCTGACCCAGGGAGTGTGTGATGGGACGGTGTAGAGGGAAATTCACTCTGTGTCTGACCCGGGGAGTGTGTGATGGGACAGTGCGGAGGCAGATTCACTCTGTGTCTGACCCCGGGAGTGTGTGATCGGAACGTGTGGAGGGAGCTTCACTCTGTGTATGACCCCGGGAGTGTGTGATGGGACGGTGTAGAGGGATATTCAGTCTGTGTCTGATCCGGGGAGTGTGTGATTGGACAGTGTAGAGAGACCTTCACTCTGTGTCTGCTCCCGGGAGTGTGTGATGGGACGGTGTGGAGGGAGATTCAGTCTGTGTCTGACCCCGGGAGTGTGTGATCGGAACGTGTGTAGGGAGATTCACTCTGTGTCTGACCCCGGGAGTGTGTGATGGGATGCTGTGGAGGGAGATTCAGTCTGTGTCTGACCCCGGGAGTGTGTGATCGGAACGTGTGGAGGGAGATTCACTCTGTGTCTGATCCCGGGAGTGTGTGATGGGATGCTGTGGAGGGAGATTCAGTCTGTGTCTGACCCCGGGAGTGTTTGATGGGACGGTGGGCAGCGAGATTCACTCTGTGTCTGATCAAGGCAGTTTGTGACGAAGCTTTGTAGAGGGAGCGAAACTCCGTGTCTGACCCCGGGAGTGTGTGATCGGAACGTGTGGAGGGAGCTTCACTCTGTGCCTGATCCCGGGAGTGTGTGATCGGAACGTGTGGAGGGAGATTCACTCTGTGTCTGACCTCGGGAGTGTGTGATGGGACAGTGTGGAGGGAGATTCACCCTGTGTCTGACACCGGGTGTGTGTGATGGGACAGTGTGGAGGGAGATTCACTCTTTGTCTGCTCCGGGAGTGTGTGATGGGACGGTGTGGAGGGAGATTCACTGTGTGTCTGACCCCGGGAGTGTGTGATGGGACGGTGTGGAGTGAGATTCACTCTGTGTCTGACCCCTGGAGTGTGTGATGGGACGGTGTGGAGGGAGATTCACTCTGTGTCTGACCCCAGGAGTGTGTGATCGGACGGTGTGGAGGGAGGTTCACCCTGTGTCTGACCCCGGCAGTGTGTGATGGGACGGTGTAGAGTGGGCTTCACTCTGTGTCTCAATCCGGGAGTGAGTGATGGGACGTTGCAGAGGGGGCTTCACTCTGTGTCTCAATCCGGGAGTGAGTGATGGGACGTTGCAGAGGGGGCTTCACTCTGTGTCTGACCCCAGGAGTCTGTGATGGGACGGTGGAGAGGGAGATTCACTCTGAGTCTGACCACGGGAGTGTGTGATCGGAACGTGTGGAGGGACCTTCACTCTGTGTCTGACCCCGGAAGTGTGTGATGGGACGGTGTGGAGGGAGATTCACTCTGTGTCTGACCAAGGCAGTTCGTGACCAAGCTTTGTAGAGGGAGCGAAACTCTGTGTCTGACCCCGGGAGTGTGTGATCGGAACGTGTGGAGGGACATTCACTCTGTGCCTGACCCAGGGAGTGTGTGATGGGACGGCGTAGAGGGAAATTCACTCTGTGTCTGACCCGGGGAGTGTGTGATGGTACAGTGTGGAGGCAGATTCACTCTGTGTCTGACCCCGGGAGTGTTTGATCGGAACGTGTGGAGGGAGCTTCACTCTGTGTATGACCCCGGGAGTGTGTGATGGGACGGTATAGAGGGAGATTCAGTCTGTGTCTGATCCGGGGAGTGTGTGATTGGACAGTGTAGAGAGACCTTCACTCTCTGTCTGACCCCGGGAGTGTGTGATGCTACGGTGTGGCCGGAGATTCAGTCTGTGTGTGACCACTGGAGCGTGTGATCGGAACGTGTGGAGGGAGATTCACTCTGTGTCTGACCCCGGGAGTGTGTGATGGGATGCTGTGGAGGGAGATTCAGTCTGTGTCTGACCCCGGGAGTGTGTGATCGGAACGTGTGGAGGGAGATTCACTCTGTGTCTGACCCCGGGAGTGTGTGATGGGATGCTGTGGAGGGAGATTCAGTCTGTGTCTGACCCCGGGAGTGTTTGATGGGACGGTGGGCAGCGAGATTCACTCTGTGTCTGACCAAGGCAGTTTGTGACGAAGCTTTGTAGAGGGAGCGAAACTCTGTGTCTGACCCCATGAGTGTGTGATCGGAACGTGTGGAGGGAGCTTCACTCTGTGCCTGATCCCGGGAGTGTGTGATCGGAACGTGTGGAGGGAGATTCACTCTGTGTCTGACCCCGGGAGTGTGTGATGGGACGGTGTGGAGGGAGATTCACCCTGTGTCTGACACCGGGTGTGTGTGATGGGACAGTGTGGAGGGAGATTCACTCTTTGTCTGACTCCGGGAGTGTGTGATGGGACGGTGTGGAGGGAGATTCACTGTGTGTCTGACCCCGGGAGTGTGTGATGGGACGGTGTGGACTGAGATTCGCTCTGTGTCTGACCCCTGGAGTGTGTGATGGGACGGTGTGGAGGGAGATTCACTCTGTGTCTGACCCCGGGAGTGTGTGATGGGACGGTGTAGAGGGAGATTCACTCTGTGTCTGACCAAGGCAGTTCGTGACGAAGCTTTGTAGAGGGAGCGAAACTCTGTGTCTGACCCCGGGAGTGTGTGATCGGAACGTGTGGAGGGACATTCACTCTGTGCCTGACCCAGGGAGTGTGTGATGGGACGGTGTAGAGGGAAATTCACTCTGTGTCTGACCCGGGGATTGTGTGATGGGACAGTGCGGAGACAGATTCACTCTGTGTCTGACCCCGGGAGTGTGTGATCGGAACGTGTGGAGGGAGCTTCACGCTGTGTATGACCCCGGGAGTGTGTGATGGGACGGTGTAGAGGGAGATTCAGTCTGTGTTTGACCCCGGGAGTGTGTGATCGGAACGTGTGGAGGGAGATTCACTCTGTGTCTGACCCCGGGAGTGTGTGATGGGATGCTGTGGTGGGAGATTCAGTCTGTGTCTGACCCCGGGAGTGTGTGATCGGAACGTGTGGAGGGAGATTCACTCTGTGTCTGATCCCGGGAGTGTGTGATGGGATGCTGTGGAGGGAGATTCAGTCTGTGTCTGACCCCGGGAGTGTTTGATGGGACGGTGGGCAGCGAGATTCACTCTGTGTCTGATCAAGGCAGTTTGTGACGAAGCTTTGTAGAGGGAGCGAAACTCCGTGTCTGACCCCGGGAGTGTGTGATCGGAACGTGTGGAGGGAGCTTCACTCTGTGCCTGATCCCGGGAGTGTGTGATCGGAACGTGTGGAGGGAGATTCACTCTGTGTCTGACCTCGGGAGTGTGTGATGGGACAGTGTGGAGGGAGATTCACCCTGTGTCTGACACCGGGTGTGTGTGATGGGACAGTGTGGAGGGAGATTCACTCTTTGTCTGCTCCGGGAGTGTGTGATGGGACGGTGTGGAGGGAGATTCACTGTGTGTCTGACCCCGGGAGTGTGTGATGGGACGGTGTGGAGTGAGATTCACTCTGTGTCTGACCCCTGGAGTGTGTGATGGGACGGTGTGGAGGGAGATTCACTCTGTGTCTGACCCCAGGAGTGTGTGATCGGACGGTGTGGAGGGAGGTTCACCCTGTGTCTGACCCCGGCAGTGTGTGATGGGACGGTGTAGAGTGGGCTTCACTCTGTGTCTCAATCCGGGAGTGAGTGATGGGACGTTGCAGAGGGGGCTTCACTCTGTGTCTCAATCCGGGAGTGAGTGATGGGACGTTGCAGAGGGGGCTTCACTCTGTGTCTGACCCCAGGAGTCTGTGATGGGACGGTGGAGAGGGAGATTCACTCTGAGTCTGACCACGGGAGTGTGTGATCGGAACGTGTGGAGGGACCTTCACTCTGTGTCTGACCCCGGAAGTGTGTGATGGGACGGTGTGGAGGGAGATTCACTCTGTGTCTGACCAAGGCAGTTCGTGACCAAGCTTTGTAGAGGGAGCGAAACTCTGTGTCTGACCCCGGGAGTGTGTGATCGGAACGTGTGGAGGGACATTCACTCTGTGCCTGACCCAGGGAGTGTGTGATGGGACGGCGTAGAGGGAAATTCACTCTGTGTCTGACCCGGGGAGTGTGTGATGGTACAGTGTGGAGGCAGATTCACTCTGTGTCTGACCCCGGGAGTGTTTGATCGGAACGTGTGGAGGGAGCTTCACTCTGTGTATGACCCCGGGAGTGTGTGATGGGACGGTATAGAGGGAGATTCAGTCTGTGTCTGATCCGGGGAGTGTGTGATTGGACAGTGTAGAGAGACCTTCACTCTGTGTCTGACCCCGGGAGTGTGTGATGCTACGGTGTGGCCGGAGATTCAGTCTGTGTGTGACCACTGGAGCGTGTGATCGGAACGTGTGGAGGGAGATTCACTCTGTGTCTGACCCCGGGAGTGTGTGATGGGATGCTGTGGAGGGAGATTCAGTCTGTGTCTGACCCCGGGAGTGTGTGATCGGAACGTGTGGAGGGAGATTCACTCTGTGTCTGACCCCGGGAGTGTGTGATGGGATGCTGTGGAGGGAGATTCAGTCTGTGTCTGACCCCGGGAGTGTTTGATGGGACGGTGGGCAGCGAGATTCACTCTGTGTCTGACCAAGGCAGTTTGTGACGAAGCTTTGTAGAGGGAGCGAAACTCTGTGTCTGACCCCATGAGTGTGTGATCGGAACGTGTGGAGGGAGCTTCACTCTGTGCCTGATCCCGGGAGTGTGTGATCGGAACGTGTGGAGGGAGATTCACTCTGTGTCTGACCCCGGGAGTGTGTGATGGGACGGTGTGGAGGGAGATTCACCCTGTGTCTGACACCGGGTGTGTGTGATGGGACAGTGTGGAGGGAGATTCACTCTTTGTCTGACTCCGGGAGTGTGTGATGGGACGGTGTGGAGGGAGATTCACTGTGTGTCTGATCCCGGGAGTGTGTGATGGGACGGTGTGGACTGAGATTCGCTCTGTGTCTGACCCCTGGAGTGTGTGATGGGACGGTGTGGAGGGAGATTCACTCTGTGTCTGACCCCGGGAGTGTGTGATCGGAACGTGTGGAGGGAGATTCACTCTGTGTCTGACCCCGGGAGTGTGTGATGGGACAGTGTGGAGGGAGATTCACCCTGTGTCTGACACCGGGTGTGTGTGATGGGACAGTGTGGAGGGAGATTCACTCTTTGTCTGACTCCGGGAGTGTGTGATGGGACGGTGTGGAGGGAGATTCACTGTGTGTCTGACCCCGGGAGTGTGTGATGGGACGGTGTGGAGTGAGATTCACTCTGTGTCTGACCCCTGGAGTGAGTGATGGGACGTTGCAGAGGGGGCTTCACTCTGTGTCTCAATCCGGGAGTGAGTGATGGGACGTTGCAGAGGGGGCTTCACTCTGTGTCTGACCCCGGGAGTGTGTGATGGGACGGTGTAGAGGGAGATTCACTCTGTGTCTGACCAAGGCAGTTCGTGACGAAGCTTTGTAGAGGGAGCGAAACTCTGTGTCTGACCCCGGGAGTGTGTGATCGGAACGTGTGGAGGGACATTCACTCTGTGCCTGACCCAGGGAGTGTGTGATGGGACGGTGTAGAGGGAAATTCACTCTGTGTCTGACCCGGGGATTGTGTGATGGGACAGTGCGGAGACAGATTCACTCTGTGTCTGACCCCGGGAGTGTGTGATCGGAACGTGTGGAGGGAGCTTCACGCTGTGTATGACCCCGGGAGTGTGTGATGGGACGGTGTAGAGGGAGATTCAGTCTGTGTTTGACCCCGGGAGTGTGTGATCGGAACGTGTGGAGGGAGATTCACTCTGTGTCTGACCCCGGGAGTGTGTGATGGGATGCTGTGGAGGGAGATTCAGTCTGTGTCTGACCCCGGGAGTGTGTGATCGGAACGTGTGGAGGGAGATTCACTCTGTGTCTGATCCCGGGAGTGTGTGATGGGATGCTGTGGAGGGAGATTCAGTCTGTGTCTGACCCCGGGAGTGTTTGATGGGACGGTGGGCAGCGAGATTCACTCTGTGTCTGATCAAGGCAGTTTGTGACGAAGCTTTGTAGAGGGAGCGAAACTCCGTGTCTGACCCCGGGAGTGTGTGATCGGAACGTGTGGAGGGAGCTTCACTCTGTGCCTGATCCCGGGAGTGTGTGATCGGAACGTGTGGAGGGAGATTCACTCTGTGTCTGACCTCGGGAGTGTGTGATGGGACAGTGTGGAGGGAGATTCACCCTGTGTCTGACACCGGGTGTGTGTGATGGGACAGTGTGGAGGGAGATTCACTCTTTGTCTGCTCCGGGAGTGTGTGATGGGACGGTGTGGAGGGAGATTCACTGTGTGTCTGACCCCGGGAGTGTGTGATGGGACGGTGTGGAGTGAGATTCACTCTGTGTCTGACCCCTGGAGTGTGTGATGGGACGGTGTGGAGGGAGATTCACTCTGTGTCTGACCCCAGGAGTGTGTGATCGGACGGTGTGGAGGGAGGTTCACCCTGTGTCTGACCCCGGCAGTGTGTGATGGGACGGTGTAGAGTGGGCTTCACTCTGTGTCTCAATCCGGGAGTGAGTGATGGGACGTTGCAGAGGGGGCTTCACTCTGTGTCTCAATCCGGGAGTGAGTGATGGGACGTTGCAGAGGGGGCTTCACTCTGTGTCTGACCCCAGGAGTCTGTGATGGGACGGTGGAGAGGGAGATTCACTCTGAGTCTGACCACGGGAGTGTGTGATCGGAACGTGTGGAGGGACCTTCACTCTGTGTCTGACCCCGGAAGTGTGTGATGGGACGGTGTAGAGGGAGATTCACTCTGTGTCTGACCAAGGCAGTTCGTGACGAAGCTTTGTAGAGGGAGCGAAACTCTGTGTCTGACCCCGGGAGTGTGTGATCGGAACGTGTGGAGGGACATTCACTCTGTGCCTGACCCAGGGAGTGTGTGATGGGACGGTGTAGAGGGAAATTCACTCTGTGTCTGACCCGGGGAGTGTGTGATGGGACGGTGTGGAGGGAGATTCACTCTGTGTCTGACCCCGGTAGTGTGTGATGGGACGGTGCGGAGGGAGATTCAGTCTGTGTCTGACCGGGGGAGTGTGTGATGGGACGGCGTGGAGGGAGCTTCATTCTGTGTCTGACCACAGACGTGTGTGATGGGACGGTGCGGAGGGAGCTTCACTCTGTGTCTGACTCCGGGAGTGTGTGATGCGGCTTTGCGGCGGGAGACTCAATCTGTGCCTGACCCCAGACGTGTGTGATGGGATGGTGTAGAGGGAGGTTCACTCTGTGTCTGACCCCGAGAGTGTGTGATGGGACGGTGTGGAGGGAGACTCACTCTTTTTCTGACCCCGGGAGTGTGTGATGAGACGGTGCGGAGGGAGATTCACTTTGTGTCTCACCACGGAAGTGTGTGATGGGACGATGCGCAGGGAGATTCAATCTGTGTTTGACCTGTGGAGTGTGCAATGGGACGGTGTGGAGGGAGATTGACTTTTTCTGAACCCAGTCGGCGCAACGGGATTAATGGAGGAAGATTCACTGTTTCCTGTTCCTGAGTTTCAGAGCAAACGTGTCCCCCGGACTGGACTGAAACGGAAGGCCGGTGTTATTTTATATCCACGTCCGTAAAATCTTATGATGGAGCGAGGGAACATTGTTCAAAATTTGATGCAAGGCTCATGGAAATAAATTCAAACATGGAAAAGGTATGTTTTACCGTGGGAAGAGAGATCAACAGTCAAGAACTCCCGGGGTGTGACGCACAGTGGAGTTTCCTTCACACCATCTCACCACACACTGCTGGTATGAGACACAGGGTGAAGCTCCTTCCACAGCGTCCCGTCACAAACTTCCGGGGTCAGAGACCGAGAATCTCTCTCAACACTGTTGCATCAAAGACTACTGGGATCAGAGACAAAGTGAAGCTCCCTACACACCGTCCCGTCCACACTCCCGTGGTCAGTCACCGTGAAGCTCACTCAAAGCCGTTCCATCACACACTCCCGGGATTAGACACAGAGTGAATCTCTTTCCTGACCGCCCCATCACACACTCACGGGGTCACACACAGAGTGAATCTCTCTCCGCTCCTTCCGATCACAAACTCCCGGGGTCAGACACACAAAGTGAATCTCTCTCCACACCGTCCCATCACACACTCCCGGGGCAGGCACTGGGTGATTTCCCCTCTGTACCGTCCCTTCACATGGACAGGCATTGCGAGAGTCTGGTTCTAAACATTAATGAAGGGATTTAATTTCACAGACTTTTGTTTCCAATGATGTCTCTCGATACACAGCTTACTGGATTGGAAAATGCGCAAACGGGTGAGCTTTGGACTGTTGCTGGTCTGTGGTGTGGGAGTGGGCCAGTGCGGTTAGTTGGTTGACTGACACAGCGTTGTCGGGAGAGGGCTGTGCAGTGAGATTAATTTGGGAACTGACTCGGGATTTTAGGAAAGAGCGGTGCAGTGGGATTCATACGGCGATGTACTCGGGGCTGTGGGGAGAGCAGGGTATCATGGAATTAGTTCAGAGACTGACATGGGGCTGTGGGGACATGAGTTGGATTAGTTTGGCGACGGTCACCGGTTGTCTGCTGACTCCGTTGAAATTGTTTTAACCTCTCATAGGAACGTCGCCTCTTACCTTCTGTACAAGGTGAAGTATGGATGGGCCACCTGCAGTAAGTGCGACTCGTACGCATGGAGTTACGATTGCCAAAAGGAATACAGATTTATCTGCGAGAAGTCTGAATATTTATACCCGGATATTCCTGAAGAGGTCCAAGGTCTCTGTCAACAGCCTGTCGGGCCGACTTCAATCAAGTGACTACACCCTTCTTCTCCCCATTCAATCTACCCGACTCTGAAACACTCATAATGTCATCCCCTCTCACCCTCTCTGCCCCTCCCTGCTACCCTATTCTCCTCCTCTACTCGCATCCACATTGTCCCCCACTACTCTCCCTCTCCCCATCTGAACTACTCTTCTCCCCTCCCTGCCCCGCTTCTCCCTCTTCCCCCATTTATTCCCCCTTTCCACCCCTCTTCTCTCTCTGCCCTTCTTATTCCCAGTTCATTCCGCTTCTCCCCGTAGGCTTCATACCTACTCTCCAAGGAACAAAGTCCGATCCTTCTTGCCTTCTCTCCAGAACTCAGACCCTTGAGTCCCGGAAACATCCTCCTAAATCTCCCTCTGCACTCTTTCCAGCTCAGTGGCATCTTTCCTACAGCGGGGCGACCAGAACTGAACACCGTACTCCCAGCGCGGCCTCGCCGACCTTTTGTACAACCACAACGTGGCTTCAGCGCGGTGCAAAGATGTAAACATCTCGAAAATTGGGAAAATTAATAAATACTGCAAAGCGGTGATTACCGAGAGAGTGTTTAAGTGTTCAGGGAGCGTTCGCAATCTGATGACGGAAGGGAAAGAACTGCTTGTAAATTGTTGAGTTTCCCGGCTCCTGTACCCCTCCCCGATGGTACCGATGAGCACAGGGCAATTCCCGGCGGGAGATGGTCCTCGCTGATGGATGCGGTCTTCCCGAGGCATTCCTTCTTCAACGTGTCCACGATGGAGGAGAGGGTTGCGTCCGTTATGGAGCTGGCTGAGTCCAGAACCTTCTATGGTCTATGGCGACCCTCTGCGTTGCAGCGTCCAAACCAGTCGGCCATGCGACAAGCCAGAATGCTCGACACCGTACAGCCGTAGAAATGTGCGAGTCTGGTATGATGTTAAAACCACTATCTTTATTGGTAACTACTTATAATGTAGTAACTTTAACAAGATAAACAAAAGTTAACGGTGTTATGTGCAGACAAGTGTGTAAACCTAACTATTGAGTTTGGGGGAAAAGGCTTAGCGTCTTTAGATGGAAAAGCAGGAATGTTCAGTAATCCACGAAATAAATTATTGGGGAGAGACATTTGTAATCCAAGGTAAAACGTAGAGAAAAGGTAAGTACAAAATATTCCACAGGGTTCACGCTGGTAAAACGAGATAACAGTCGCCGTAGGTCTTGTCCGACGTGTCTTTCCAAATGCACATAGGAATTATTACCGATAGTGATCTGTCACGGGAATATCGTTTTACAGCGGTTACCACACAGCATACCCAGGCAACCTAAAATCCACTGCTATAGATCCTACGAAATGACAATCATACATTCATTGTGCACTGTGTGCCGATGTTTAAAAGATCCTTCTGGGCACAGGAGATTTCCAAGGCTCAGCTGCGACAAGCTGAAGGTACCGGGGTCCCCACCCTTTCCCTCTCTCTATTACGACTGAGGGTCTCTCTCTCTCTCACTGTGTTTAATCTGCACAAACCACGGCAGCCAGTGACTGACGTCATAAACCCGCCTCCTTCAGGCGCTCTTAAAGCGATAAACACAGTCAATGAAACCTGCGGGTTCGGAACAACACCGACCCATAACACATTGATAGGGTCAGACACAGAGCGAAGCTCCCTCCATACTGTCCCATCACACACTCCCGGGGTCAGACACAGAGTGAATCTCCCTCCACACCGCCCCATCACACACTCCCGGGGTCAGACACAGAGTGAATCTCCCTCCGCACCGTCCCATCACACACTCCCTGGTCAGACACAAAGTGAAGCTCGTTCCACATCGTCCCATTACACAATCCTGGGGTCAGACACAGAGTGAATCTCCCTGCACACCGTCCCATCACACACTCCCGGGGTCAAGCACAGAGTAAAGATCCCTCCACACCGTCCCATCACACACTCCCGGGGTCAGACACAAAGTGAATCTCCCTCCGCACCGTCCCATCACGCGCTCCCGGGGTCAGACACAGAGTGAATCTCCCTCCTCACCGTCCCATCGCATACTCCCGTGGTCCGGACACAGAGTGAATCTCCCTCCACACTGTCCCATCACAAACTGCCGTGGTCAGACACAGAGTGAATTTCCCTCCGCACGGTCCCATCACACTCTCCCGGGATCAGACACAGAGTGAATCTCCCTCCGCACCGTCCCATCACACACTCCCGGGGTCAGACACAGAGTGAATCTCCCTCCGCACGGTCCCATCACACTCTCCCAGGGACAGACACACAGTGAATCTCCCTCCACACCGTCCCATCACACACTCCCGGGGTCAGACACAGAGTGAATCTCCCTGCGCACGGTCCCATCACACACTCCCGGGGTCAGACACAGAGTGAATTTCCCTCCGCACGGTCCCATCACACTCTCCCGGGGACAGACACACAGTGAATCTCCCTCCACACCGTCCCATCACACACTCCCGGGGTCAGACACAGAGTGAATCTCCCTCCGCACGGTCCCATCACACACTCCCGGGGTCAGACACAGAGTGAATCTCCCTCCGCACCGTCCCATCACACACTCCCGGGGTCAGACACAGAGTGAATCTCCCTCCGCACCGTCCCATCACACACTCCCGGGGTCAGACACAGAGTGAATTTCCATCCGCACGGTCCCATCACGCACTCCCTGGGTCAAACACACAGTGAATCTCCCTCCGCACGGTCCCATCACACTCTCCCGGGGACAGACACACAGTGAATCTCCCTCCACACCGTCCCATCACACACTCCCGGGGTCAGACACAGAGTGAATCTCCCTCCACACCGTCCCATCACACACTCCCGGGGTCAGACACAGAGTGAATCTCCCTCCACACCGTCACATCACACTCTCCCGTGGTCAGACACAGAGTGAATTTCCCTCCGCACGGTCCGATCACACTCTCCCTGGGTCAGACACAGAGTGAATCTCCCTCCGCAGGGTCCCATCACACACTCCCGGGGTCAGACACAGAGTGAATCTCCCTCCACACCGTCGCATCACACACTCCCGGGGTCAGACACAGAGTGAATTTCCCTCCGCACGGTCCCATCACACTCTCCCGGGGTCAGACACAGAGTAATTCTCCCTCCGCACGGTCCCATCACACACTCCCGGGGTCAGACACAGAGTGAATCTCCCTCCACACCGTCCTATCACACACTCCCGGGGTCAGACACAGAGGGAATCTCCCTCCGCACGGTCCCATCACACACTCCCAGGGTCAGACACAGAGTGAATCTCCCTCCGCACCGTCCCATCACACACTCCCGGGGTCAGACACAGAGTGAATCTCCCTCCACACGGTCCCATCACACTCTCCCGGGGACAGACACACAGTGAATCTCCCTCCACACCGTCCCATCACACACTCCCAGGGTCAGACACAGAGTGAATCTCCCTCCGCACGGTCCCATCACACACTCCCGGGGTCAGACACAGAGTGAATCTCCCTCCACACCGTCCCATCACACAATCCCGGCGTCAGACACAAAGTTAATCTCCTCCACGCCTTCCCATCACACACTACCGGGGTCAGACACAGGGTGAAACTTCCTCCACCCCGTCTCATCATACAGTCTCGCGTTCAGCACAGAATGAAGCCTCCTCCAGACCGTCCTTTTACACAATTTGGTGGTCAAACACAAAGGGTGCAGCTCCCTCCGCACTCTCCCTTCTCCCCACTCCTGTTGTAATAATCCGAGAGAGACTCCGTAAATTGTTTCCCATTTTCGCATTAATCAAGGGAATTTAATTTCACAGAGTGTTGTTAGCACGCTCATTTCATCCTTACTCCATGCATACTGGATTGGAAAATGCGAAAAAGGGTAAGATTTGGACTGATCTGTTGGGTTAGAATTAGGGAATGACACAATACTGACGGGAGAAAATTGGATTAGTTTACGGACTGAAATATGTTTGTGGGAAGAAGTGGACCATCGGGATTGTTTGTAGACCGTACGAGGTCTCGGGAGAGGGTGGCACAATGGGAATATTTTGGGGAACGATACGTGTCTGTCGAGGAAGGGTAGGGCTGTGGGAATATCTTGAGGACTGGCAGGGACTCTGGGGAGGATCAGTACCCTGGGATTATTTTGCTGACTGCCGCAGGGCTGTAGGAATGCAAGACGCAGCGGAATTAGTTTAGAGAGGGACACGAAGTTATGGGAAGATGGATGGAACGTGACACTGAACTGATTTGTGAGAAAAACGTTGGGCAGCGGGACCTCTTTGGCGCAGGTGTGACCTGTACCAAAACGACGGGTTGCACTTGAATCCTAGGGGGACCAATATCCTGGCGGGGAGATTTGCGAAGGCTACTGGGGAAACTTTAAGATAGAATGGTTAGGAGGTAGGAGTCGAGTTGAAGAGACTAGGATAGAGGAGATTAGTTCACAATTAGAGAAAACTAGTAGACAGTGTGTGAGGGAGGATAGACAGGGGAGAGCGAAGAGTAACACACAGACCGTAGGGGAGGAGGAACAAAAAGATAGCAAAGTTGTTTTGCACTATTAGGGATAAACTGAGAGTAACATGTGGAGAGTTTCTGAAATGCATCTATTTTAATGCTAGGAGTATTGTGAACAAGGTGGATAGTTTAGAGCTGGATTGATACATGGAAATATGATGTTGTGGCTATTAGCGAAACATGTTGCAGAAGGGGTGTGATTGACAACTAAATATTCCTGGATTTCGTTGCTTCAGGTGTGATAGAATCGGAGGGACAAGACGGGGAGGTGTTGCTTTGCTTGTCAGAGAAAATATTACAGCGGTTTTTTGGCAGGATAGATTAGAGATAGAACATGATTTACTCGTCGGCAGCTACAAGATAGAAATTACAGGATAGAAACATGCACTGAGCTCATCTGCCTTTCGTACAATACTTTCAGCATTGAAACGCACTCAGCTCATAACATGAGACCCAACAGGCTCAACCTTTTACTTCCTGACTCGATCTGAGATCTTAACAACATCTGTCCCAATAACCACTCCACTGTCAGTTTTGGCATTCTGCTTTACATCCCTCTGCATCTCTCGTTTAAACCGTTTCACTCCCCCTCTTATATGAAAACTTCCCGCTGGGTTACTGGTTCCCGTCCAGTTCAGGTGTAAACTGAGAGAGTTGCTCGGGGCAGAGAAAATGAAGGAACTGCGCAATGTGGGGTGGTGTCACGTGGTCTCCGGGCAGGAGTATGTGCTGCCCCCCAGTGTTCGCTCGGCAGATGACAAGCTCTGTTCTGGTCTTCTGCGGATTTCAGTGGCAGTCAGTGGACGAACAGCCCAAGCTGCGTTGTCGCCTATATTTAAAATCGACCAAACAGAACCTCTTTTCTGTCCTATAGAATGAATCCGCTGTCATCACAGCTGACCTCATCTCGTCCGTCCCTTCCTCTTCTGAGTCACAGAGCCAACTTCAGAGACGTCATCTGTCAGACTTGGATCTACCCGGTCATTTGCACCCCTCTCCCCGGCCCGGAAGTATAAAAAGTGGTATACCTGGTATTGAAGGCTTTGACCACAGGGGCCACTCTACACTGGGACTGGCTGCTTAACTCCTTCCATCCTCCTGACTGTCACCTAGTTCCTAGTTAGAGGAAAAGGTATGTCTCACACCGTGAGAAGAGATATCTATAACAATCTAACACTCCCGGGGTCTAGCATAGATTCAATCAGTCCACAGCTTACCCTCACACACCCCCGGGGACAGACACAGAATGAATATCCCTCCACACCGTCCCATCATACACACCCGGGGTCAGATACAGAGTGAATCTCCCTTCACATCGTCCCGTCACACACTCCCGGTGTCAGACACAGAGTGAAGCTCTCTCCACAATTTCCCATCACACACTTCCGGAGTGAAACAGTCTGTTAAGACCCCTCCACACTGTTCCATTAGTCACTCCTCGGGTCCAGCACAGAGTGAAGATCGCTCCACACCGTCCCATCATACACACCCGGGGTCAGACACCGAGTGAATCTCCCTCCACATCGTCCCGTCACACACTCCCGGGGTCAGACACAGAGTGAATCTCCCTCCACATCGTCCCGTCACACACTCCCGGTGTCAGACACAGAGTGAAGCTCTCTCCACAATTTCCCATCACACAGTTCCGGAGTGAAACAGTCTGTTAAGACCCCTCCACACTGTTCCATTAGTCACTCCTCGGGTCCAGCACAGAGTGAAGATCGGTCCACACCGTCACATCACACACTCCCAGGATACTTTATACTTTATTGTCGAAAAACAATTGGCACTAGAACGTGCAATCATCACGGCGATATTTGATTCTGAGCTTCTCACTCCCTGGATTACAAATAATCAATAACAAAAATATTGAAAATAGTAAATATTTGTAAACATTAAAAATTTAAATTGTAAAACATAAATAGAAAATAGAAAAATGGGAAGTACGGTAGTGCAAAAACAAAAAAACAAAAAAAAAAACGAGAGGCAGATCCGGATATTTGGAGGGTACTGTCCAGATCCGGATCAGGATCCGTTCAGCAGTCTTATCACAGTTGGAAAGAAGCTATTCCCAAATCTGGCCGATCAGACACGAAGTGAAGTTCCCTCCACACCGTTCCAATAGTCACTCCCAGGGTTCGACACAGAGTCAACTTCGGTCCACACCGTCCCATCACACACTCCCGGGGTCAGACACAAAGTGAATCTCCCTCCACACCGTCCCATCACACACTCCCGGGGTCAGGCACAGAGTGAATCTCCCTCCACACCGTCCCATCACACACTCCCGGGGTCAGACACAGAGTGAATCTCCCTACACACCGTCCCATCACACACTCCCGGGATCAGACACAAGGTGAAGCTCCATCCACACCATCTCATCACACACCCCCGGGGTCAGACACAGAGTGAATCTCCCTCCACACAGTCCCATCACACACTCCCGGGGTCAGACACAGAGTGAATCTCCCTCCGCACCGTCCCATCACACACTCCCGGGGTCAGTCACAGAGTGAATCTCCCTCCACACCATCCCATCACACACTCCCGGGGTCATACACAAGGTGAGGCTCCATCCACACCATCTCATCACACACCCCCGGTGTCAGACACAGAGTGAATCTCCCTCCACACAGTCTCATCACACACTCCCGGGGTCAGACACAGAGTGAATCTCCCTCCGCACCGTCCCATCACACACTCCAGGGGTCAGTCACAGAGTGAATCTCCCTCCACACCATCCCATCACACACTCCCGGGGTCAGACACAAGGTGAGGCTCCATCCACACCATCTCATCACACACCCCCGGTGTCAGACACAGAGTGAATCTCCCTCCACACAGTCCCATCACACACTCCCGGGGTCAGTCACAGAGTGAATCTCCCTCCACACCATCCCATCACACACTCCCGGGGTCAGACACAAGGTGAGGCTCCATCCACACCATCTCATCACACACCCCCGGTGTCAGACACAGAGTGAATCTCCCTCCACACAGTCCCATCACACACTCCCGGGGTCAGACATAGAGTGAATCTCCCTCCGCACCGTCCCATCACACACTCCCGGGGTCAGACACAGAGTGAATCTCCCTCCACACCGTCTCATCACACACTCCCGGGGTCAGACACAAGGTGAGGCTCCATCCACACCATCTTATCACACACCCCCGGTGTCAGACAAAGAATGAATCTCCCTCCACACAGTCCCATCACACACTCCCGGGGTCAGACACACAGAGTGAATCTCCCTCCGCACCGTCCCATCACACACCCCCCGGGGTCAGACACAGAGTGAATCTTCCTCCACACCGTCCCATCACACACTCCCGGGTCAGACACAGTGCGAAGCTCCCTCTACACGGTCTCTTCAGAATTTGCCTGGTACATACAAAGAGTGAAACTTCTTCGTCACCGTCCCCTCACTCACTCGACGTTCAGACGTTATGTGTAGTTCCCCTCCACCAATTCATTTCAAGAGGACTAGAATGTAAAACCTTGGAAGGAAGTTTACGGAACTTTGAGGCCATATTTGCAGCATGGTAATCTCTGTGGCCTTTACTCGCTGGAATTGTGAAGAATGAGAGGAGACGCTATCGAGAGTTCTCGGATGGTGAAAGGCTATGACAGAGTGGATGTGCACAGAATGTTCCCTATTGCAGGGGATTCCTGGACCAGAGGACACAGCCTGAGAATAGAGGGATATCTTCGGAAAGGAGATCGGGAGGAATTTCCTCTGCCATAGCGTGGGGAATCTGCCGAATTCAAAATCGTAGGCAGCCTTGGAGTTCCGGCCATTTGGGTATATTTAAGGCAGAGATCCTTGAATCGTCAGGGCATGGAAGGAGACAGGGAGAAGTCGGAATATTTGGGGCTGAAAGACAAACGGATCAGCCGTGATGAAATGGGGAGCAGATGCGATGGCCTAATTCTGCTGCAACGTCTCATGGCCTTATTTGAAGTTCCTGAGTTCCTGGCAGCTCAGAGGATCTATAGTGGGCCCAACACGGACATTTAAACATTAATGTGTCATGTATCTGACTGAACAGGACAGACATGCGGGTTTTTGCAACTCCATTACCTAGAGTACAGTGAAGTCACTTTCTTTTTAAGACTCAGACTTGCAATTATTCCCTGCCACTTTCCTGCATTGGAAGCCTGTACTTAAAGGCCTCTTGATGAGCACTCAGTGCTCAACCGTAAGAGTTGATGAGCACTCAGTGCTCAACCGTAAGAGTTACGATTCCAGTCCGACTGTTTGTGATGTCTTTCGATTGGTTTCGTGCCGTCGAGTTTATTTCGAGTCGATGCATTTGTTAATTCGAGACGATACTATGTCAGTCTGTCGTTAAAAAGGCACTAGCTGAGCACTCAGTGCTCAATCGTAAGAATTACGTTACCTGCACCACTACTCGTGATGTTTTTCGATTGGATTCTTGCCGCCTAGTTTATTTCAAGACTGAGTCTGAGTTAATTCTAGACCTCACTCTGCATTTGGGCACAACGGAATCCATAGCTGTCTCGTTACAGACCGGATCACAACTTTAGGAGTTGAGCAGATGTGGGCTCTCATTGAAGATGAGGAAACTTGAATGAATGCGCGATGGAGATCATTCTGTCTAATCGGATCGCCTCCTGGTGTGGAGGCTGCAACACACAGAATCGCAAGAGGCCGCAGAGGGTTCCAAGCTCAGCCAACACTCTGGCAGTCTCACCCCTCCCCACCACCGTGGACAGTTTCGTAAGGCGATGCCTCGAGAAGGCCGCATCCATCACTCTGGACCCTCACCACCCCGGAGAAGCTCTCTGCCCGTTACTGCTAACAAGGAGGAGTCACAGGAGCCTGAACACCCACACACTACGATTCAGGAGCAGCTCCTTCCTCTGAGCCGTCACATATTTGAATGCATGAGCACTAGATCGACGTTTTTGCTGTATTTATTAATATTTTTTATTTTACATTGATTGTCATCTTTGATCGAAGGAGCGACGTGTTTGCGGTATTTATTAATATTTGTAATTTACACTGTATTTAAATATTTGCACCGCACTGATGCTGCAAAAGAACAAATTCCAGGCCGTATAAGTTTCAGATAATAAATGAAATAGCGATTCCGGTGGGAAACATCTGATACGAGTGGGCAGGATACTTGGCACGCTGGCCTTCACCAGTCAGGGCACTGAATACAGGAGTCGGAAGGTCACATTGCAGTGCACAAGAGTTCGGTGAGGCCGCACACAGTTTTCGTCGCCCTGCTCTAGGAAAAATGCTTTAGAGCTGGAAAGATTCCAGAAGGAGATTTACGGAAAAATTGCAGGGACTCGAGGGACTGAGTTATGGAGAGAGGGAGGGAAGGTTGACCCTCTATTCCCGGGAACATAGTGGTACTCTTACAGATTTCCATAAACCCAAGAGGGGCAGAGACAGAGTGAACGCGCACAGACTTTTACACTGGGTCGGGGTATCAACAACCAGACGGCTCAGGGTGGAGGTGAGAGTGGGTGAAAAGGAGAAAGGGAAAGAGGAATCAGGGAGACAGAGGGTGTGAGTGAACCGAGAGGGGAGAGACAGAATGGGATAGGGGGGAGAAAGCGGGAGAGAGGGGCAAGAGGTGGGTAGAGCGAGCGGCGAAAGATCGGGAGGAGAATGTGCGAGTGAGTGGAGAGAGAGAGAGCAAGATTGATTAGAGAAGAGCGGGCGGGGTGGGGGAATAAAGACAAATAAAGGGATAGATGAGTGAGAGGTTTGTCGTTCTCCAGAGAATGGGGGTGCGAAATGAGACGGAGAATGGAGCAGGACGGAGCGGTGGCGATTGTGGGGAGGAAATTTGGGATGATGGATGGAGGGAGAGTGGAAAAGAGATGCGGAGGAGAAAGAGGAGGCAGTCACGTGATTCATGTCGCCCCCACGGGCAGTTGACAGAGACCCTGGATGTTTTCAGGAATAGCCGGGCACAAAAGTGCAGACTTCTCGCAGATGAAACAGCGATCACTATTGCAACGATAGTCTCTTTCTTTCGGTCGGCAATCAATATAGACGGGTGTTCCGTAGGACACGTAGTACAGGAAAGCAGAGGCCATTTTGCTTTCAAAGAGGGTTAAATTCAACACAGACAAAACAGCGCAGCCGTCAACCGGAGACCCTCGCGCAACCAATCTATTAAACAGCGCTCTCCTCACAGCCCTGAGATCGTCCTCAAACTAATCACACTGAGCAAATCGGTCCCAACAGCTCTGTGTCAGTCTCCAAACTAATCCCACAACACCACCGACCCCTTACAACCTCCGGTCCGTCGCCGGACTAATCCCACTGACCCACTTTCTCTTCACAGTCCTGTATCAGTCCCCATACGAATCCAACAGACGAACTCTACCTCGCCTACAAATCTGTTTCAGTCCCCAAACAAATCCCCGGTCCCACCCTTTCCCCACAGGCTTAGGACAGTCCCGAAATGAATCCCTCAGGCCTGCTCTCTACCCGCAAATCTTTGGCGTTCCCCGAATTAAGCTTCTCCCAACAGCTTCGTGTCAGCCTACAAACTAATCCCACTACACCGCCCTCAACCCACAGACAGGCGTCCGCCGCAAAATTTGTCCAACTGTCAAACCCTCTCTCACAGACCTGCTTCAGTCCGCAAACTAATCCCACTGACCCACTCTTTGCACACAGTCTCCAAACTAATTCAATTGTCCCACTCTCTCCCCTCAGATCTCTGTCAGTCCCCAAAGTGATCGCGCTGCCCAACATTTTTTTTCTCACAGATCAATGTCAGTCCCACGTTCCCTCCATCTCCCCATAACGTCGTGTCACTTTCTGAACGAGTTCCGCTACTTCTTGCATTTCCCATAGCCCGGCGTCAGTCAGCAAAATAATGACTAATCCCAGGGTACTGATCTCTCCCTGGAGTTCCTGTCACACCTCAAAATATTCCCACGGCCCTACACTTCCTCGACAGACACGAATCGTTCCCCCGAATCGTGCCATCCTCTCCCGACAACCTCGTTCAGACTTGAAACAATCCCGATGGCCCCCGTCTTCCCGCAAACCTATTTCAGTCCGTAAACTAATCCAATTTTCTTCCATCAGTACCGTGTCATACCGGAATTCTCTCCCCACAGATGAGTCCAAATCTTACCCTTTTTTCGCATTTTCCAATTCATTATGAAATGGATATGGGTGGCATTAGCGTGGTAACAAAACTCCGTGAAATTAAATTCCTTTCATCAATGCCTAGAATGGAAAACTATCTACGGAGCCTCTCTCGGATTATTACATCAGGAGTGCGTGAAGGGAGAGTGCGGAGGAAGCTGCACTCTGTGTCTGACCACCAAATTGTGTGATAGGATGGCCTGGAGGAGGCTTCGTCTGTGTCTCACCGCGGGACTCTGTGATGAGAAGAGGTGGAGGAAGTTTCACTCTGTGTCGGACCACAGTCTTTTGTGATGCAAAGGTGCGGAGACAACTTCACTCGATGTCTGACCCCCCGAGTGTGTGATGGGACGGTGTGGAGGGAGCTTCACTCAGTGTCTGACCCCGGGGCTGTGTGATCTGACGGTGTGGAGGGAGCTTCAGTCAGTGTCTGACCCCGGTACTGTATGATGCCACACTGTGGAAGAAGCTTCGCTCTGTGTCTGACTCAAGGCGTCTGTGATGCGTCGGTGTGGAGGGAGCTTCAATCTGTGTCTAACCCTGTCGGTCTTTTTGCGAAACCAAAGGTTCGCTCACTGTGGACTGTCACTTTAAGAGCGCTTGACTGAGAGGCGGGACCATGACGTCAGTCGCTGGCTGCCGTGGCTTTTGCAGGATAAACAAAGTGTGTGTGTGTGTGTGTGTGTGTGTGTGTGAGAGAGAGACAGAGAAAGAGAGAGAAAAAGAGAGAGAGAGAGGGAACGAGAAAGAGAGAGACAGAGAGAGAGACAGAGAGAGAGAGAGAGAGAGAGAGAGAGAAGGAGAAAGACAGAGAGAGAGAAAGAAAGAGAGAGGGAGGGGGGAGAGAGAGAGAGAGAGAGAGAGAGAGAGAGAGAGAGAGAGAGAGAGAGAGAGAGAGAGAGAGAGACTGGGGAAACGGATAACTTCAGCTTGTCGCAGCTAAGACTTGGAACTCTGCTATGCCCACAAAGGTTGGTTGAACATCGGAACACGGTGCACAACGAATGTGTGACTGTCACTTCGTAGGATCCATAGGGGTGAATTTTAGGTTGCCAGGATATGCTGTGTGGTAACCTCTGGAAGACGATATTCCCGTGACAGGTCACTTTCGGTGATAATTCGTGTGTGCATTTGAAACGTCAGGTCGGACGAGACCTACGGCGACTGTCATCTCGTTTTACCAGCGTGATCCTGTGGAATATTTTGTACTTAACTTTTCTCTACGTTTTACCTTGGATTACAAATGTCTCTCTCCCATGATTTATTTCGTAGATTACTGAATATTCCTGCTTTACCATCTCAAGACGCTAAAACTTCCCCCGCCCCACCCCTTTCCAAGCTCAATAGTTATATTTACACACACATCTACACATAAAACCGTTAACTTTTGTTCATCTTGTTAAAGTTACTATGTTATACGTGGTTACTAATAAAGATAGTGGTTTTAACATCAAAACCAGACTCGCACATATATAGGGATGTACGGTGGGTGTCGATCATTCTGTCTTGTCGCATGGCCGCCTGGTGTGGAGGCTGCAACGCAGAGGGTCGCCATGGACCATAGAAGGTTCTAGACTCAGCCAGCTCCATCACGGGCACAACCCCCTCCTCCATCGAGGACATGTTCAAGAAGGAATGCCTCGGGAAGACCGCATCCATCAGCGAGGGCCCTCTCCCGCTGGGAAATGCCCTGTGCTCATCGGGACCATCGGGGAGGGGGTGCAGGAGTCGGGGAACTCAACAATTTGCAAGCAGTTACTTCCCCTCCGCCGTAAGATTGCGAACGCTCCCTGAACACTTAAACACTCCCTCCGTATTCATCTTTTTTGCAGTATTTATTAATTTTCCCAACTGTCGTCAATTTTACATGTTTGCACCGTACTGAGACACGTTCTGGTTTTACATAAGGTCGGTGAGGCCGCGCTGGGAGTACGGTGTTCAGTTCTGGTCGCTCTGAGTTCTGGAGAGAAAGCAAGAAGGGTGGGACTTTGTTCCTTGGAGCGTAGGTATGAAGCCAGGAGAGGCACAGATTGGGTAAATGTGCACAGTCTTTTTCCCCCGGGTTGGTGAACTGAGGGACAGTGTGCACAGAACTGAGGCGAGAGTGGGTGGAGGGAACCGAGAGAGGAGAGGCAGAGAATGGAGTCCGAGGGGGAGAGGAAGGGGGAGAAGCGGGATGAGTTGGGGAGAAGAAGGGCAGAGAGAGAAGAGGGGTGGAAAGGGGGAATAAATGGGGGGGAGAGGGGAGTGCGGGGCAGGGAGGGGAGAAGAGTAGGCCAGATTGGGAAAGCGAGAGTAGCGGGGGAGAATGGGGATGCCAGTAGAGGAGGAGAATTGGGTAATTTGTACCACTTGCAAACGCGCTCCCACTTGCCTGCTTCAGTCCGCAAACTATTCCCACTGACCCAATCTTGGCGCACAGTCTCCAAACCAATTCATTTCTCCCACTCTCTCCCCTTAGATCTCTGTCAGTTACCAAGGTAAGCCCGCCGCCCATTTTTTTTTCTCACAAATCAGTTGAGTTCCACGTTCCCTCCATCTTCCCTTAACTTCGTGCCACTCTCTGAAGGAATTCCGCTGCATGTTGCATTCCCTCAGCCCTGCGTCAGTCAGAAAAAAATAATCGTAGGGTACTGATCTCTCCCCAGATTTCCTGCCAGACCTCAGGATATTCCCACTGCCCTACACTTCCTCTACCCTTCCCCAAAATATTCCCATTGAGCCATCAACTCCCGACAACCTCGTACCGACTTCAAACAGTCCCAGGGCCCCCTTCTGCCCACAAACATATTTCAGTCCGTAAACTAATCCAATTTTCTACCGACAGTACCGTGTCATCCCCTAATTCTCACCACACAGATCAGTCCAAACCTTACCCTTTTTTGCATTTTCCAATTCAGTATGCGGGGATACGGGTGACATTAGAGTGCTAACAAAACTATGTGAAATTAAATTCCTTTGATTAATGCCTAGAATGGAAAACTATCCACGGAGCTTCTCTCGGATTACTACATCAGGAGTGTGTGAAGGGTCGGTGCGGAGGGAGCTTCACTCTGTGTCTGACCACCTAACTGTGTGATAAAACGGTATGGAGGTAGCTTAATTCTGTGTCTGACCTCGGGACTGTGTGATGAGGCGGGGTGGATGAAGTTTCACTCTGCGTCAGACCGGTAGCGTGTGGTGGGACGGTGAGGAGCGAGCTGCACGCTGTGCCTGACCCCGGGAGTGTGTGATTGGACGGTGTGGAGGGAGATTCGCTCTGTGTCTGACTCCGGGGGGTGTGATGGGACGGTGGAGAAGGAAGTTCACTCTGTGTATGACCCCGGGAGTGTGTGGTGGGACGGTGTGGAGAGAGCATCATTCTGTGTCTGACCACGGGAGTGTGTAGTGGGTCGGTGTGGTTACGAACCCGCAGGTTTCGTTTACTGTGGACTGTCGCTTTAAGATCGCCCGTGGGAGGCGGGTTTATGACGTCAGTCACTGGCTGCCATGGTTTGTGCAGATTAAACACAGTGAGATTGAGAGAGAGACCTTCAGTCGCAGTAGAGAGAGGGAAAGGCTGGGGAAGCCGGCAGCCTCAGTTTGTCGCAGCTGAGGTTGGGAAATCTCCTGTGCCCAGAAGTGTGTTCTAAACATCGGAACACGGCACACAACGAATGTGTGACTGTCACTTTGTACAATCCATAGAAGTGGATTTTGGGGTATCCGGTAGGACCACTTTTGTAGCCCTTGCCTGGGTATGCTGTGTGATAACCTCTGCAAGACGATATTCCCGTGAAAAGGTCACTTTCGGTGATAATTCGTATGTGCATTTGGAATGACACTGTTATCTCGTTTTACCAGCGTGATATCTGTGGAATATTTGTACTGACCCTTTCCCTCTACGTTTTACATTGGATTACAAAACTCCCCCCCATAATTTATTTCGTGGATTACTGAACATTCCTGCTTTTCCATCTCAAGATGCTAAGCCTCCCCACCGCAGCTTAATAGTTACATTTACGCACATATCTACACATAACACGGTTAACTTTTGTTTATCTTGATTAAGTTACTATATTATAAGTAGTTACTAATAAAGATAGTGGATTTAACATCAAAACCAGACTCGCACATTTCTAGGGATGTACGGTGTCGAGCATTCTGGCTTGTCGCATGGTCGCCTGGTGTGGAGGCTGCAACGCAGAGGGTCGCCATGGACCACAGAAGGTTCTAGACTCAGCCAGCTCCATCACGGGTACAACCGTCTCCTCCATCGAGGACATGTTCAAGAAGGAATGCCTCGGGAAGACCGCATCCATCAGCGAGGGCCCTCTCCCGCCGGGAAATGCCCTGTGCTCATCGGTACCATCGGGGAGGGGTACAGGAGCCAGGAAACACGACAATTTACAAGCAGTTGCTTCCCTCCGATATCAGATAGCGAACGCTCCCTGAACACTTAAACACTCCCTCGGTATTCACCTTTTTGCAGTATTTATTAATTTTCCCAATTGTCGTGAATTTTATATCTTTGTACCGCGCTGAAGCCACGTTGTGGTTGTACAAAAGGTCGGTGAGGCCGCGCTGGGAGTTTGGTGTTCAGTTCTGGTCGCGCTGCTGTAGGAAAGATGTCACTGAACTGGAAAGAGCGCAGAGGGAGATTTACGAGGATGTTGCCGGGACTCGAGGGTCTGAGTTATGGAGAGAAGGCAAGAAGGATGAGGATTTGTTCCTTGGAGCGTAGGTATGAAGCCAGGAGAGGCACAGACAGGGTGAATGTGCACAGACTTTTCCTCTTTGTTGGTGAACTGAGGGCCAGTGCGTACAGAATTGAAGCGAGAGTTGGTGGAGGGAACCAGAGAGGGGAGGCAGAAAATGAGGTCCGTGGAGGAGAGGAAAGAAGAGAAGCGGAATGAGTTGGGGATTAGAAGGGCAGAGGGTGAAGAGGGTTGGAAAGGGGGAGTAAATGTGGGTGGCGGAGATGGGGAGAGCGGGGCCGAGAGGAAAGAAGAGTAGTTCGGATGGTGGGAGAGGGAGTAGTGGGGGAGAATGGGGATGAGAGTAAAGGAGGAGAATGGGGTAAGTGTTAGGGCAGAGAGGCTGGGAAGGGATAAAAGGATGGGGAGGTGAGAGAGGGGTAGATTGAATGGGGAGGAGTGGGGTGTTGTCATTTGATTGAAGTCGGTCCCACGGGGTGTTGACAGAGACTTTGGATCTCTTCAGGAATATCCGGGTATAAATGTGCAGACTTCTCGCAGATGAATCTCTGTTTCCTGTTACAACTGTAGCTCTGTGAGTCCGAGTCGCACTTAATGCAGGTGGGGGATCCATAGTATGTCTTGTACAGTAGATAAGAGGAAAAAATCCTATCAAAGAGAGTTAAACAATTTCATAGAACATAGAACATAGAAGAATACAGCACAGTACAGACCCTTCGGCCCACAATGTTCTGTCGACCCTCAAACCCTGCATCCCATATAACCTCCCAACTTAAATTCCTCCGTATATTTGTCCAGTAGTGTCTTAAACTTCATTAGTGTATCTGCCTCCACCACTGACTCAGGCAGTGCATTCCACTAATTCCACTGTTCTGTGCTTTCTCCACAACCCCTTGCCAGCCTCTATAGTAATCTCATGATACCGCGCTCTCCCCACAGCCCGGAGTACATTGCCGTACAAATCCAACAGCACCACTATCTTCTACAATCCCGAGTTAGCTCCCAAATTAATCTCACTGAACCACCCTCTCCCAACAACCCTCCATCAGTCAATAAACTAATCCCACTGTCCGACTCACTCCCCACGGCCTCGTGTCACTCCCACACCACCGACCTGTAACAGTGCAAACCTCACCCATCTCTGCATTTTCCGATCCAGTAAGTTCTGTCTGCATGGCCGATAGAGATGGAAACAAAATCCTGAGAAAATAAATCCCTTTGATTAATGTGCATGTAACGCCCTGGGAAAGGTTTCGCTGCTAATGAAAAGGTTTCTCTGTAGCAGCAGTGTGTTTGGGTTCCGACTGAATACAAATGGGCCTAGGGAATGTGTGGCGTCTCTCTCAATGCCTTACCGCGGGAGCATGTGAACGATTGAGACGGAGAGGGAATTATCCAGTGTCTGACCCCAGGAGTATCTAGTGGATGGGACGGTGTATAGCGGGCTTCCCTCTGCGTCTGACCCTGGGAGTGTGTGATTGGAAATTGTTCGAGGATTTCCTATCCGTGTCTGATACCGGGAGTGTGTGATGGGAAGGTGTGGAGAGATCTTCACTCTGTGCCTGATACCGGGAGTGTGCGATGGAACGGTGTGGAGGGAACTTCACTCTGTGTATGACCCCGGAAATTTCTGATTGTAAATATTTCCTCCCTCGGTGTGACACATACCTCCTCTCGTTTTGAATTGATTTCCAGCAGCCTTCCATCAAAGTTTGAACAACCTTCCTTCGCTTCATCGTAAGATGTTTCCAACGTGGATATGAAATAACAGCGGTCTTCAGTTCTCATCCAGTGCTGGGAACACGTTTGCTCTGCACATCAGGAACCAGAAAAAGTGAATCACCTGCCACACCGTCCCATCACACACTCCCGGGGTCAGACACACAGAGTGAATCTCCCTCCATACCGTCCCATCACACACTCCCGGGGTCAGACACACAGAGTGAATCTCCCTCCACACCGTCCCATCACACACTCCCGGGGTCAGACACAGAGTGAATCTCCCTCCGCACCGTCCCATCACACACTCCCGGGGTCAGACACACAGAGTGAATCTCCCTCCGCACCATCCCATCACACACTCCCGGGGTCAGACACAGAGTGAATCTCCCTCCACACCGTCCCATCACACACTCCCGGGGTCAGACACACAGAGTGAATCTCCCTCCATACCGTCCCGTCACAGACTCCCGGGGTCAGACACAGAGTGAATCTCCCTCCACACCGTCCCATCACACACTCCCGGGGTCAGACACAGAGTGAATCTCCCTCCGCACCGTCCCGTCACACACTCCTGGGGTCAGACACAGAGTGAATCTCCCTCCATACCGTCCCATCACAGACTCCCGGGGTCAGACATAGAGTGAATCTCCCTCCACACCGTCCCATCACACACTCCCGGGGTCAGACACAGGGTGAATCTCCCTCCATACCGTCCCATCACACACTTCCAGTGTTAGACACACAGAGTGAATCTCCCTCCATACCGTCCCGTCACACACTTCCAGTGTTAGACACACAGAGTGAATCTCCCTCCACACCGTCCTATCACAGACTCCCGGGGTCAGACACAGAGTGAATCTCCCTCCACACCGTCCCATCACACAATCCCGGGGTCAGACACACTGAGAATCTCCCTCCACACTTTCGTGGTCAGAAACAGAGTGAATCCCCCTCCACACCGCCCTATCACACACTCTCGGCGTCAGACACTGAGTGAATCTCACTCTACACGCCCCACCACACACTCCCGAGGCCGACACACTGAGAATCTCCCTCCACACCGCCCTATCACACACGCCCGGGGTCAGACACAGAATGAATCTCACTGCACACCGTCCCATCACACACTCCCGCGGTCAGACACAGAGTGAATCTCACTGCACACCGTCCCATCACACACTCCCGGGGTCAGACACAGAGTGAATCTCCCTCCCACCACCGCCCCATTACACACTCCCGCTGTCAGACATAGAGTTAAACTCTCCAGCTCCACCGTCTACCCATATCTCTCTCCTGTGTGATGAGCAGCCGGAGAAGCGGTGTATGTTGTCTCACCTCTTCTCCTGGTGAGGTATTGACAAATCTGAGCCTGGCTTTCGGTGATGGTCCTGTATTTCATGTCGATGTGATTGAATTGATGACGGAGATTGGTGTGCTCTCGATTCAGAGCAGAGAGGTCCGAGTTCAGGACAGTTATGTTCTTCTCTAGTATGGAGATGCGGGGATACTCTGAGATCCTGGATTCAAGGGTTGAGTTCAACTCATGGACTTTTAGTTGATATTGGACCTGGGTCCTGTTCATCTCCTGATATTGTTCCCAAAGTCTCCGGTAGTTTCGGTCGCCAGTGATCAGTAACTGACGAAGCTGTAACACTGAGAATGTTGTTGTCAGGTGACGCCGCTGTCAGTGTCACGGTGTGAGATGTGTCGGTGTCACGGTGAAGGGAATATCAGTATCACGGTGTAGGCTGTATCGGTGTCACGGTGCGGGCAGCGTAGTTTTCACGTGTGGGCTGGACAGTTTGACGGTGCGTGACGTGACGGTGTCACTGTGAGGGGAGTGGGAGCGTTACTGTCACGTTGTCATGGTGAGGGGCGTGCAGGTATCTCCTGGAGAGCTGTGTTGGTGTCAAGGTGTTTGCTGCTTCGGTATCACGGTGTTGGGAGCGCCGATGTCGCAGTGTGAGGGAGTGTGGGTGTCACGGAGAGGTGTGTATCGGAGTTACGGTGAGAGGTGTGTTGGTGTCACAGTGAGAGCGTTTCGATGTCACGTTGATCGTCGTGTCAGTGTCACGAGGTTTTACGACAACTTTTCATTACAATCCCTTTACGGTCCGACTCCACCCGGAGCTCCTTCGACTCACCATAAATCGAGAGCCCGACCACTATCGCGACGAGGACGAACATAATAAGGCAAAGTAGACAGATCTTACAGTGCCATCTATTTCCGATGTTCTCGCTCGGCTCCTGTTTATGCGCATCTGTGGAGAATCCATTCAACGTGTGCGTGAATTCAACCATGACCCGCAGGGTAGCTTATTTCCACCCACCATGCCTCATGTCTGACTGATTCCATTGATCTGGTAAGAGTGAAGACGAGATTTACGAGGATGTTTAGTGGCTGCTTGCAAGAGCCGTACGGTAAGGGAGTGGTTCGCACGACGCGTTACAGTACCAGAGACCCAGGTTCAATTCCCGCAGCTGCCGCAAGGAGATTGCACTTCGTCCCCGTGACCGGCAGGTGCACCAGGTTGCTCCCATAGTCAGTAGACAGACCAGTTGTAAGATAATTGGTCACTGTAAAATGTACAGTGTCTAGGCCGGGATTGGGGAATTGCTGGGCATCGCGGTCTGAAAGCCTGGAAGGGCCTGTCCGCACAGTTTTTCAGTAAATAAATACATCTAAATATTTGTTTTGGGGAAAAAATGAAATTCAAGGTCGAATATGTTTTACATATACAACCGGGATTGTTTTAGTGGGTAGCGGATCAGCTGTAGATCGGTGGAGAATTTGCTGATGGGATTAAATCCGGGTAGGTTCTGGGAAGTCAATTTTGCGAAGGAACTGGACACATTAACTGCGATATACTTAATTGTCGACGGAGAAAGGGATCGAGTGTTAAACGCGCAGGTCAATGGGATGTTGAAAAGTTGAGATTAGACAAGCCTTTGTCAATATCCCTCTCATGGGAGTTTCATTCGCAAGATTGCGATGACCGGAATTCGCGGTTATTTGGGAATTTGCGTTAAGAATTAGCTCGTGCTAATTTAGACATGTGCCGGTTGCCAGTTCGCAGTCCGTGACTGATGGTGTTATGTACCGATCCGCACTGAGATCTCTGCTGTCTGCGGCAAAGACTAGGATGAAAACCTGTGTGTTCAGGACATCCAGCATCCTAGATTCAGTAAAGTGTTTTGTTTTTGTCACATAAAGACCAACAGTACAGCATGAGATAATTCGGCGCACAATGTTGTCCCAAATGCATTCCCGCTACTCTTTGATATTATATCTCTGGAAATAAAAGGTAACTGAATGTCTACTCTGTCTATAATCTTATAACCCATTATCAGATCTCCCCTCAGCTTCCTCTCCTTGTAACACACGTCATCGAAACCTGGCGCACACTTTTAAACACTCTACAGAGACTATCCAAGCACTTGACATCCTTCCTACCGTTGGGTGAGCAGAACCTTTTCAATACGCCTGATGCAACCCGACCAGTGATTTTCATAAAGTTGCAACGTAACTCCCTGACTTTTGAACTCATTATCCGGACGAACAATGGCAATCATGATAGACGCCTTCTTCACCCTATCAGAAAGCCTGACCATGAGCAATAGCATTCGACCGCAAGATCCCTCTGCTAATCAACACTGTTTACAGTCTTGGCTTTAATAGTGTGCTCTCTCTTAGCATTTGAAATTGTCACCAACTGGAGAGGTCCTCGTTACATCCAGAGATTCAGAAAGTAGTAGAACAAGGTAAGTCAATAACACGATGCAAACTAAAGTGTCACAGTTTCAGAGAAGGTGCACTGCAGGAAGGCAATAAGGTACAAGGGTGACACGTACCCACACCAAGAGGTGAAGAGATTCTGATATCGTAATAGGTGATCGTCTGATACCAGGGCGACAGAAGCTGTGCTTCAGCCGAGTTACAGCTATTTAAGACCCTGATCAGACTCCATTTGGAGTACTGTGTTCAGCTGTGCTCACCTCACTACAGGAAGGATGTGGATACTATAGAGAGAGTGCAGAGGAGATTTACAAAGATACTGCCTGGATTGGAGGGCCTACCTTATGAAAATAGGATGACTGAACTTCGTCTTTTCCCCTTACAGCGACAGAGGATGAGAGTGACGGGTAGAGGTGTACAAGATAATGAGAGATATTGATGGAATGGATAGCCAAAGGCATCCCGCCCCCCCCCCCCCAGGGCTGAAGTGTCTAACACGAGGAGGTAGAGTTCAGTATAGTCTAGATACAGAGGGGGATGTCAGGGGTAAGATTTTCTCAGAGAGTGGTGTGTGTGTGGAATGCACTGCCAGCGGCAGTGGTGGAAGCGGATACAATAGGGTATTTTAAGAGACCCTTAGAGCTTAGAAATAATAGAGGGCTATGAGCCAGGAAAATTCGAGGTCGTTTCTCGAGGAGGTCTCATGACCGGCACAACATTGCGCTCTATGGTCAATGAGATTTCCATGTTTCCATGAGGCAGTCACAGATGAGAGCTACAGGGAGTTAGTCGCATCTAGGCTGTCGGAAGCAGGTCGTTGGGTGACAGTCAGAGGGGGGGAAGCGAAAGTGAGCAGACAGGTAGTGCAGAGCACTCCTGTAGCCATTCCCCTGAATAATAAGTTTACTGTCATGGATACTGTTGGGGGGGGGTGGGGGGACACCGTCCAGGTGTGAGCCACAGTTGCAGGGCTTCCGGCACTGAGTCTGACCCTGTGGTGCAGAAGGGTGGGACGGAGAAGAGTAGAGCTGTCATCATTGGAGACTCTATAGTCAGGGATATTGCAACTGTGATAAAGAAGAAGAGGGAGTTGTATGAAATGTATAGGAAACAGGGGCTAAATCAGGTGCTTGAGGAGTATTAGAAGTGCAAGAAAATACTTAAGAAAGAAATCAGGAGAGCTAAAAGAAGACATGAGGTTGCCTTGGCAGTCAAAATGAAGGATAATCCAAAGAGCTTTTACAAGTATATTAAGAGCAAAAGGATTGTAAGGGATAAAATTGGTCCTCTTGAAGATCAGAGTGGTCGGCTTTGTGCGGAACCAAAGGAAATGGGGGAGATCTTAAATAGTTTTTTTTGCGTCTTTATTTACTAAGGAAGCTGGCATGAAATCTATGGAATTGAGGGAATCAAGTAGTGAGACCATGGGAACTGTACAGATTGAAAAAGAGGAGGTGCTTGCTGTCTTGAGGAAAATTAAAGTGGATAAATCCCCGGGACCAGACAGGGTATTCCCTCGGACCTTGAAGGAGACTAGTGTTGAAATTGTGGGGGCCCTGGCAGAAATATTTAAAATGTCGCTCTCTACGGGTGAAGTGACGGAGGATTGGAGAGTGGCTCATGTTGTTCCGTTGTTTAAAAAAGGATCGAAAAGTAATCCGGAAAATTATACACCGGTGAGTTTAACGTCAGTAGTAGGTAAGTTATTGGAGGGAGTACTAAGAGACAGAATCTACAAGCATTTGGATAGACAGGGGCTTATTAGGGAGAGTCAACATGGCTTTGTGCGTGGTAGGTCATGTTTGACCAATACATGGAGAGGTGGTAAATTGGATTAGACATTGGCTCGATGGAAGAAGCCAGAGAGTGGTGGTAAAGAATTGCTTCTCTGAGTGGAGGCCTGTGACTAGTGGTGTGCCACAGGGTTCAGTGCTGGGCCCATTGTTATTTGTCATCTATATCAATGATCTAGATGATAATGTGGTAAATTGGATCAGCAAGTTTGCTGATGATACAAAGATTGGAGGTGTAGTAGACAGTGAGGAAGGTTTTCAGAGCCTGCAGAGGGACTTGGACCGGCTGGAAAAATGGGCTGAAAAATGGCAGATGGAGTTTAATACTGACAAGTGTGAGGTATTGCACGTTGGAAAGACAAACCAACGTAGGACATACAGGGTTAATGGTAAGGTACTGAAGAATGCAGTGGAACAGAGGGATCTGGGAATACAGATACCAAATTCCCTAAAGTGTCGTCACAGGTAGATAGGGTCGTAAAGAGAGCTTTTGGTACATTGGCCTTTATTAATCGAAGTATTGAGTATAAGAGCTGGAATGTTATGATGAGGTTGTATAAGGCATTGGTGAGGCCGAATCTGGAGTATTGTGTTCAGTTTTGGTCACCAAATTACAGGAAGGATATAAATAAGACTGAAAGAGTGCAGAGAAGGCTTACAAGGATGATGCCGGGACTTGAGAAACTCAGTTACAGAGAAAGGTTGAATAGGTTTGGACTTTATTCCCTGGAGTGTAGAAGAATGAGGGGAGATTTGATAGAGGTATATCAAATTATGATGGGTATAGATAGAGTGAATGCAAGCAGGCTTTTTCCACCGAGGCAAGGGGAGAAAAACACCAGAGGACATGGGTTAAGGGTGAGGCGGGGGGGAGTTTAAAGGGAACATTAGGGGGGACTTCTTCACACAGAGAGTGGTGGGAGTATGGAATGAGCTGCCAGACGAGGTGGTAAATGCGGGTTCTTTTTTTAACATTTAAGAATAAATTTGACAGATACATGGATGGGAGGTGTATGGAGGGATATGGTCCGTGTGCAGGTCAGTGGGTCTAGGCAGAAAATGGTTCGGCACAGCCAAGAAGGGCCAAAGGGCCTGTTTCTGTGCTGTAGTTTCTATGGTTTCTATGGTTTCATTTCTTTTACTTGACCTACCAACGTGCAACAGTTAGGTTTGTCCGGGTTAAACTCCTTCTGACATTTCTCCAACCCATATCTGTAACTGACTCATATCGCACTGAATTATTTGCCAGACTTCCACGCTCTCTGCAACACCACCTCTCGCCGTAACATCTGCAAACCTACTGACCCACCCATCTGCATTATCATCCAGATCATTTGTAAACATCACAGACAGGAGAGGTCCCAGTTACAACCATAGATACACATCACTTTATTGCATTAGAGCAAGGTAAATCAGTAACAGAACGCAGGGTAAAGTGTCACAGTTACAGAGAGAGTGCACTGCAGGCAGTCATTAGGGTGCAAGGGGCCACGACGAGGTTGATCGTGAGGTCAGGAGTCCATCTG
Source organism: Mobula birostris (assembly GCF_030028105.1). Lineage (NCBI taxonomy): Eukaryota > Metazoa > Chordata > Chondrichthyes > Myliobatiformes > Myliobatidae > Mobula > Mobula birostris. The sequence continues at coordinate 106,412,785 of NC_092382.1, forward strand.
ATCGTCCAGGATCTGGGATGATTCTGATCGCGTCCACGATACCTTGAAGTGGGAGGGAGAAGAGACAGAGGTCCTGGTACACACTGGTACCAACGACATGGGTTGGAAAAGGGAGGAGGTCCTGACAAAGACTACAAGCAGTTAGGAAAGAAGATCACAGGACAAAGGAGCTGAAATAAGACAATCGGCCAATCGAGTCTGCTCCGCCACTCCGACATGAGCAAAATTATTCTCCCATCTAGTTCCAATTTCAGGCTTTTCCCCCAATATCCCTTGATACCCTGACAAATCAGATACCTATCAATCTCCTCCTGAAACACCCTCCATGATCGGGCCTCCACAGCTGTTTGTGGCAACGGATTCCATAGGTCCAGGACCCTGTGGCTAAAATGTTTCTCCTCATCGCTGTTTTAAATGGATACCCCCTAAGCCTAAGACTGCGGCCTTTTGTCCTGGACTCACCCACCAAGGGAAACAGCCTTTCCACATCTACTCTGTCCAACCCTTTCAACATTTGAAATGTTTCTATGATAACCCCACTCATTCTTCTGTACGCTAATGAATACAGTACAAGAGCCGACAAAAGTTCCTCCTATCTTAGCCCCTGCATTCCAGGAATGATCCTGGTGAATCTTTCCTGAATTCTCTCCAACATCAGTACATCCCTTGGGGCGCAAGACTGCACACAGTTTTCCAAATGAGGTCACACCAGTGCCCCATAGAGACTCAGCAACACCTCCTTACTCTTACGCATTATTTCTTTTGAAATGAACGCTAACATAGCATTCGCTTTCCACACAGCCGATTCAACCTGGTGGTAACCTTTAAGGTGCATTGCACGAGGACCCCCCAAGTCCCTTTGCACTTTTTGAATTTTCTCCCATTCTAAACAATAATCTGCCCAATTATTTCTTCTTCCAAAATGTACAGCCGTACACTTCTGTGGAAGAAAATATCAAGGTCTTACATTGTAATGGGCATTGAGGGAGCTAATGATTTGTTTTAAAATGTGAATTCGAAGTTTACAATCATTTATCTGTAACTAATGTACTCTGTGTGACTGAACTGTGCCTCGCAACCGAGATACAAAAATAATTGCATCTGTACTTCCTTGTTCTGAGAATTTTTATGTGTCCGCGGTTGAGCCAGCTGGCCTGAGAACTAACACTTCAGTAAAATGTGTAGCTGCTCAGGGACATATTTTTGCTACTTCGCTATTCGGTAGCGTTCTCTGAAAATGCTAGACAAAAGTTCAAATAAGGAATTATCTGACCATACAATGTCCTGAAGCACGTGACCTTTACTTCTGTAAAACAAAAATTCCACACAAGTGTCTCTTGTCACGTACCGTTGATGTATAAATATCACTGAGTTTTCTTGTCTGAGGGAGCTCCAGGATCCCGATTTTAGGGGCTGTGCTCCACATGATATCATGTGACAAATAAAGAATTTTCTACGGCTCTCTCACTCCGGGTCCGAGCATCGTTTGTCCGCGACAATTTCCTAACATTGTATCTCATCTGCCATTATTTTTTTTGCCCACTCTCCAAAACTGACCATGTCCCTGTGCAACTTTTCCGTTTGTTCAACACTTCCTGCTCCTCCACATATCATGGTGTCATCCGTAAAATAGACACACCTCCGAATATTATTACCACCACACACATATAACCATATAACCATATATCAGTTACAGTACGGAAAGAGGCCATCTCGGCCCTTCTAGACCATGCCGAACGCTTACTCTCACCTAGTCTCACCAACCTGCACTCAGCTCATAACCCTCCATTCCTTTTCTGTCCATATACCTATCCAATTTTTCTTTAAATGACAATATCGAACCAGCCTCAACCACTGCTACTGGAAGCTCGTTCCACACAGCCACCACTCTCTGTGTAAAAACGTTCCTCCTCGTGTTACCCCTGAACTTTTGCCCCCTAACTCTCAAGTCATGTCTGCTTGTTTGAATCTCCCCTACTCTCCTACACAACGCTTCTATTTGTGACTTTGTATGAACTTTAACATTATTTATTTTCACCCCCGCTCCACTATCTGCTCTGACACTCTGGTTCCCATTCCCTGGCGAATCTAATTTAAACCCTCCCCAATAGCACTATCAAACCTCCCTGCAAGGATATTGGTCCCTTTGTAGTTTAGGTGTAACCCGTCTCTCTTGTACAGATCCCACCTGCCCCAGAAGAGGTCCCAATGATACTGAACTCTGAAACTCTGCCCCCTACACTACTACCTCAGCCACTTGTTAATCTGCCATAGCATCCTATTCTTTCCCCCACTGTCACGTAGCACAGGTAGCAATACCGAGATTACCACCCTTGAGGTCCCGCATTTTAAATTCCTACCAAGCTCTCTATACTCCCTCTTCAGGACCTCCTCCCTCTTTCCTCCTACGTCATTGGTACCGATGTGTACCATGACATCTGACTGTTCACCCTCCCACATTAGAATGCTGTGCAAGCGATCAGAGACATCCCTGACCCTGGCACCCGGGAGGCAGCAAACTATCCGGGAGTCTCTGTCACGACCACAGAACCTCCCTTCTGTACCTCTATCTATCGTGTGCTCTATCACTACCGCTCTCATCTTCTTCAACCCTCCCTTCTGCACTGAAGAACCAGACTCAGTGCCAGAGATCCGGCTGCCTCAGCATGTCCCAGGTAAGTCTTCCCCCGCAACAGTATCCAACTCGGTATACTTGTTGTAGGAATTTCATCCAATTCTGCTCTACCGTCCTTCCATCTAGCTTACTTTTCCATTCGACTTGGGCCACTTCATCACTCATACCACTGTAATTTCCTTTGTTCCACTGAAATATTGTTACACCTGGCACCAACTTCTCCTTTTCAAATTTGAAACTGAACTTAATCGCCTCAGGTTCATTACACAGCACCCAATCCAAAACAGCCGATCCCCTGGTGGGCGTATGGACATGTTGCTCCAAAACGCCATCCCGTGGGCATTCTATAATCTCCCTTTCCTGAGATCGAGTACCTTCCTGACTCTCCCAATCCACTTTCATATTAAAATTCCACATAATTATCTTGACAATTTCCTTCTGTCACGCTTTTTGTATTTCCAGCTCTAACTGGTAGTCCACATCCCGGCTGTTGTTTCGAGGCATGTATATAACTGCTGCTGTTAGTGTCTTTTTATCCTTGCCATTTCTTAACTTCACAAAGAAGTTGAAAAGCAGGACCTCAAAGGTAGGAATCTCGGGAATATTCCCTGTGCCACGTGACAGTGAGTATAGGAATTGAATGAGGTGGAGGATAAATGAGTGGCTGAGAGATTGGAGGAGGGGGGCAGGGATTTAGACTTCTGGATCACTAGGACTTCTTCTGGGGCACATGTGACCTGTACAAAAATGAGGAGTTGCACTTGAATCCGAGGTGGATCAATATCCTGGCGGAAAGATTTGCTAAGCTACTGGGGAGATTTTACACTAGAATTGCTAGGGGTTGGAAACCAAACTGAAGAGATGGAGGAAAGGGATTTTGACTCACAAACAGAGAAAGCTTGGAGACAGTGCGAAAGGGGAGGATAGGCAGATGATGGAGAAGGTACGCGCCCTGACTGATGGCTTGAGATGTGTTGAAATTAATACGAGGAACATTATGAATAAAGCGGATGAGCTCAGAGCATGGATCAGCACTTGGAGCTACGATGTTGTGGCCATTACATAAATTTGCGGAGTGCAGAGCCAGGAATAGCTACTTCAAGTGCGAGCTTTAAATGTTTCAGAAAGGATAGAGAGGGAGGAAAAAGAGGTGGGTGTTGATCAGAGATAGTGTTACGGCTGTGGAAAAGGAGGAAGTCATGGAGGAGTTGTCTACGGAGTCTCTGTGGGTGGAGGTTAGAAACAGGAAGGGGTCAATAACTCCACTGGGTATTTTTTATAGACTACACAATAGTAACAGGGACATCGAGGAGCAGATAGGGAGACAAATTCTGGAAAGGAGTAATAAAAACAGGGTTGCTGTGGTAGGAGGTTTTAATTTCCCAAATAATGATCGGCATCCCCCTAGGGAGAGGGGTTCAGGTGGGGTAGAGTTTGTTAGGTGTGTTCAAGAGGGTTTCTTGACACAATATGCAGATAAGCCTACAAAAGGAGAGGCTGTACTTGATCTGGTATTGGGAAATGAACCTGGTCAGGTGTCAGGTCTCTCAGTGGGAGAACATTTTGTAGATAGTGATCACAATTCTCCCTTCTTTACCATAGCATTAGGGAAGGATAGGAACAGACAAGTTAGGCAACCGTTTAATTGGAGTAAGGGGAAATATGAGGCTATTAGGTAGGAAGTTGGAAGATAAATTGGAAACAGGTTTTCTCGGGGAAATGTACGGAAGAAATGTGGCAAATGTTCAGGGAATATATGCGTGGCGTTCTGAGTACGTACGTTCCAATGAGACATGGGAAGGATGGTAGGGTATAAGATCCGTGGAATAGAAGGGCGATTTTAAATCTCGTCAAGAAGAAAAGAAGAGCTTACAAAAGATTCAAAAAACTTGGCAATTATTTTTATAAATGACCTCGATGAGGAAGTGGAGGGATGAGTTAGTAAATTTGCTGAGACACAAAGGTTGGTGGTGTTGTGGATAGTGTGGAAGGCTGTCAGAGTTTAAAACGGGACATTGATAGAATGTAAAATTGGGCTATAAGTGGCAAATGGAGTTTAACCTAGATAAGTGTGAGGTGGTTTATTCTGGTAGGCCAAATATGATGGCAGAATATAGCATTCATGTAAGACTCTTGGCACTGTGGATGATCAGAGGGATTTTGAGGTCCGAGTCCATAGGACACTCAAAGCTGCTCCGCAAGTGACTCCATGGTTAAAAGCGCATAAAGTGTATTGGCCTTCATCAATCGTGGGGCTGAGTTTAAGAGCCGAGAGTTAAAGTTGCAGCTATGTAGGGTCTTGGTCAACCGTACTTGGAGTACTGTGCTCAGTTCTGGTCACTTCACTCGAGGAAGGATGTGGAAACCACAGAAACGGTGAAGAGAGGATTTACAAGGATGTTGCATGAACTGCGGAGCATGCCTTATGAGAATAGGTTGAGAGAATTGGCCTTTTCTCCTTGGAGCGACGGAGGACGAGAGGTGACCTGATAGAGGTGTACAAGACAATGAGAGGCATTGATCGTGTGGATTGTCAGAAGCTTTTCCACGGGCTGAAATGGCAGCCACGACAGGGCATAGTTTTGAAGTGCTTGGAAGCAGGTACAGAGGAGATCTCAGGGGTAAGTTTTTTTTTTTTTCCTTTTTTTTTACACAGAGAGTGGTGAGTAGGTGGAATAGGCTGCCGGTGGCTGTAGTGGATACGGAAACGATTGTTTTGTTTTTTAAGAGACTCACAGTTGGCTACTTGAAGCTTGGAAAACTGGTGTATAAAGGCTGTAATTAATCTAGTCAAGAAGAGAAGAAATGCTGACAGAAGGATTAGAGAGCCAGGGAATGTTAGACACCTAAAAATTATAAGGCTAACTGGAAGCAGCTTAAGAAGGTAATTAGGAGAGCCAGACCGGAAGATGGGAAGGCCTGGGTGGGCAGGATTACGGAAAATCCCAAGGCATTCTACAAGTATGTGAACAGCAAGAAGATAAGCCTTGAAAGTATAGGACCTATCAATTGTGACAGTGTGAAAGTGTATATGGAATCGGAGGAAACAGCAGAGGTACTTAATGAATACTTTACTTCAGCATTCACTATGGAAAAGCATCTTGGTGATTGTTGTGATGACTTGCAGCGGACTGAAAAGCTTGAGCCTGTAGATATGAAGAAAGAGGATGTGCTGGAGCTTTTGGAAAGCATCAAGTTGGATAAATCGCCGGGACCAGATGAGATAGAAGTATAGAAACACAGAAAACCTACAGCACAATACAGGCCATTCGGTCCACAGTGTTGTGCCGAAAATGTCCCTACCGAAGAAATTACTCGGCTTACCTATAGCCCTCTATTTTACTAAACACCGTGTACCAATCCAGAAGTCTCTTAAAAGACCCTACCGTATCCGCCTCCACCACTCTCTGAGTAAAATCATTACCCCTGACATCTCCTCTGTGCCTACACCCCAGCACCTTAAGCCTGTATCCTCTTGTGACAACCATTTCAGAGCTGTGAAAAAAAAGCCTCTGGCTATCCACACGATCAATGCCTCTCATCATCTTATACATCTCTATCAGGTCATCTCTCATCCTCCGTCGCTCCAAGGAGAAAAGGCCGAGTTCACTCAACCTATTCTCATAAAGAGGCTCCCAAATCCAGGCAATATCCTTTTAAATCTCCTCTGCACCCCTTCTGTGGCTTTCATATCCTACCTGTAGTGAAGCGACCAGAACTGAGCACAGTACACAAAGTGTAGTCTGACTAGGGTCCTTTATAGCTGCAACATTACCACTCGGTTCCCAAATTTAATTCCACGACTGTTGAAGGCTAATACACTGTACGCCTTCTTAACCACAGAGTCAACCTACTCAGCTGCTTTGAGTGCCCGATTGACTCGGGCCCCAAGATCCCTACGATCCTCCACAATGCCAAGAGACTAACCATTAAAGTTAGATTCTGCCATGATATTTGACCTGCCAAAGTGAACCACCCCACACTAATCTCTGTTAAACTCCATCTGCCACTTCTCAGCCCAGTTTGGCATCCCATTAACCTCTGACAGCCCTCGACACTATCCACAACACCTCCAACCTTTGTGTACACAACAAACTTACTCACCCACCTCTCCACTTCCTCATCCAGGTCATTTATAAAAATTGCGAAGAGTAAGGGTCCCAGAACAGATCGCTGAGGCACTCCACTGGTGACCGACCTCCATGCAGAATATCACCCGTGTACAACCACTCTTGGCCTTCTGTGGATAAACCAGTTCTGTATCCACAAAGCAATGACTCCTTGGACACCATGCCTCTTTACTTTCTCAATAAGTCTTGCATGGGGTACCTTACCAAATGCTTTGCTGAAGTCCATATACACTACATCTACTGCTCTTCCTTCATCAATGTGTTTAGTCACATCCTCAAAATATTCAATCAGGCTCGTAAGGCATGACCTGCCCTTGACAAAGCCATGCTGACTATTCCTAATCATATTATACCTTCTCAAATGTTCATAAATCCTGCCTCTCAGGATCTTCTCCATCAGCTTGCCAACCACTGAGGTAAGACTCAGTAGTCTATAATTTCCTGGGCTATCTCTACTCCCTTTTTTAAATAAAGGAACAACATTCTCAACCCTCCAATCCTCCGGAACCTCTCCTGTTCCCATTGATGATGCAAAGGTGATAACAGCGTACAGTTATTTATCATAGACTTGGAGAATCGAGGAACAGATCGCAGATGTTGAGGTGAGAGGGGAAAGGGATTTAATGGGGAGCCGAGTGACAACCTTCTGTTACCCGGATGGTGGTCAGTCTCCGGAACGAGCTGACAGAGGAAGTGTTCGAAGCAGATGCTTTAGAAACTTGGTCACGTGGGTGTATAACACGTGATCCCTCCAAAATGACGTCATTTCTGCGAACTCTGACCTGTTTTATCAGTGGTTGGCAGCCCGCCGGGTCCCGAGGCAATGGGAGGATCTTCGTCCTTATCGATGCGGGGTTCCTCTTTCCGAAAGTTCAGCTCTGAGTAGGTGGAGTTCAGACCGGCTGGGAGAGAGAGTCGGACAGGCAGATAAGGAAGAGAGTGAGAGCCGTAGAGAATGGGAGAGGGAGTCGTGGAGACAGAGAAGAGGGGGGTGCTTGAGAGAAGAGTGAGAGGGATAGGTGAGGGAGTGAGAAAAGGTGAGACAGCGAGAGAGAGGGTGAGGGATTGGGGAAGAGAGAGGTCAGAGACGCACAGACAGAGAGAGAGAGAGGAGACGGGGTTAGAGAAGGGGAAGTAGGTGAGAAAAGGGGAAAGCAGGAAAAGAGAGTGGGGTTCGAAAAGGGAGAGAGTGGTTAAGGTTTTATTCCGCGCTCCCACTTACCGTCTCTCCCACTGTCCTCCCTCCTCAACACCCCGACACGGTGCTAACTCATCTCCACCACCCCCGCCCCACAGCGCTCGCTCCTCATTGCCCCTCCCTCCACACGGCACATCCCATGCTATCTCTCCCCACCGACCCTTCCCACTGCACGCTCTCCTCAAACCATCTCACGGCTCTCCCTGAATTCCGCCTCTCCCTGAGCAAAACACTCGGCACTGACTATCAAACAGAGTTCCCTCCTCATCACATCCCTGACGTGTTCCCTCTGACTTATTCTCAAACAGGGAATCATTAGGGTCAACTGTGCGCTTGCCCTGAGATGTCTCCACAGGATTGGAAACATCAGCTAAACAGAGTCAACCAACAAAGATGAAACTGACCTCGATCAGTCCGGAACCGGGGCTCAGAGACGGTCTTGAAATTAATTGCCACGTACGACACATCAGGTTCAACTGAGGACAGAACATCGAGGGACAGACACTGAGTGAAACTCCTTCCACACCACCCTATCACACACTCCCGGGGTCAAACACAAAGTGAGGCTCCCTCCATACTCTCTCATCAGACTCCAGGGATCAAACACAGTGAGGTTCTCTCCACACCGTTCCAGCACTCACACCCGTGGCCAGACACAGAGTGACACTCCCTCCACACCGTCCCATTGCACACTCCCCTAGTCAGACTCAGAGTAAAACTACCGCCACACTGTCTCGTCGTCAAACACAAAGCGAGTATCCCCCACACCATCTGATCACACACTCCCCAGGTCAGACACAGAGCGAAGCTCCCTCCACTCCGTCCCATCACACACTCCCATGGTGAGACACAGTGTGTAGCTCCCTCCACACCGTCTCGCCACACACACCCGGTGTCAGAAACAGTTTGAAGCTCCCTCCACACTTTCCCATCACATACTCCTTGGGTCAGACACAGAGCAAAACTACTTCCATACCGTCCCATCACACACTCCCATGGTCAGACACAGTGTGCAGCTCCCTCCACACCGTCTCGTCACACACACACGGTGTCAGAAACAGTTTGAAGCTCCCTCCACACTTTCCCATCACACACTCCCGAGGTCAGACGCAGGGTGAATCTCCCTCCACACCGTCCCATCTCACAATCCCGTGGTCATACAGAGAGCGAAGCTCCCTGCATACCGTCCTATCACACACTCCAGGGGTCAGATACAGCGGAAAGCTCCCTCCACGCCGTTCCATCACACACTCCCGGAGTCAGACACAGAGTGAATCTCCCTCCGCTCCGTCTCTCTGCCCCACTCACCTTGGGAAGGAGACCCTGCGTCCGTTTTTGTAAACTTCACATTCGTGTAAGTCTCGCTGCCGTCCATCCTGTCGAGGATTTTCTGCGTTCTGAGCTCAGAAAGGGGAAGCAGCCGCTGTCAGAGGAAGCTCGTGTTGACAGGGGGTGAGGTCGACACCAGCAAACAGCAGATGAAGGGCTGAGACAGAGAAAGGCCGAGAGGAGGGGGATGAAGTGCCGCGAGGGCTAATATTGAGGGTGTGAGAGCGGGTATTCTGGAGGGTTGACAGTGGCGGGTGGGGTGGGGAGAGGAGTTGTGAGAGTGGGGAGAAAGCGGGGGAGGGCAGAGTGAGGGAATGTTGGGGAGATCGGGGAGAATTGGGTGACAAGGGACAGATAGGGGGGAGTGGAGAGAAACAGGGGAGTGGGTCAGAGGTAGGAGAGAATGGGTGTAGAGAGGGGAAAAACAGCGGGGGATATTTGAAGAGGAATTAGGGGAGAGAGGAACAAAGTAGAGGGCAAGCTGATGGGGGAAAGAAAGGGAGGAAGAGAAAGTGACATGGGGCGTATGAGAGGAAGGAAAGAGAGTGAGGAAAGCAGGGGGGTTAGAAGGAGATAGAAAGAGAATGGAGGCAGAAAGGAGTGGAAGAAGGGGATTAGAGAGAGGTGCAATGAGTGAAGATGGAGTGAAACACGGAGTGATATGTGTCACGCATGGAGAGACTTAACAGAGAATTGTATCCCCTCCACCCAACCTCCCCCCACCCCGCACCCGCGGTTGGTTCCGGGTTTGATCGTCCGACCCTCCAACTGCTCGGCTCATCGCCGGCGATTCAGACCCTCTGTGTGTGAGAAACCACGGACCCAGGATAAACACCCAACACCCACCGAAGTCAGCGAGCCCCCTCCCTCCGAGTGAAATGAACAACTCCTCACAGTCTCTCTCTCAAATCTACACCACATTTACACCAGAAGAAGTCGCGAAAAGCAGACTGCCCTATTTTGGACTATGTAGTGCTTATCAGAGAAAATGGACATGAAGCTGTTGAAGTTTACAGGAAACCAACGCACGCTGATCGGTATCTACAGCTTGGCTCTCATCTCCAATTAGAAAATAAGTTGGGAGTTATCAGTTTTTCAGAGAACTCTTGAAAGCGTGCGGCTACACTGTCTGGGCCTACATCAATCCACTATCTCCCTGTCTATCTCCCATGAATGTATCTGACACGCTTCAATATTGCAGCTCTCTCCCGCTCCCTCTCTCTCTCTCTACCGCCTCTCTCCCTAAGTCTTTCTATCTCACTTCCCCTTCACTAAGTCTTCACATTCTGTCTCCCCACTCTCTCTACCCCACTCTCTCTCTTCCCACTCTGCCCCGCTCACACTGAGCTTTCCCCTCACAGAAATGTGACAGGGTCGTTTCCAGGAAAGGCGCCGCCTGCTGGGCCGCCGGGATCGGTGACATTCAAAAACAGTAAGGGTGGAGGCGAAAGGAGAAAGAGGGGCTTTGCAAATACGGGGTGAGGAGAGAGTAGCGAAGACGATGGTGGTGTGGGTTGCGATCTGCTGCAGCGGCTCTGTGTGTGTGTGTGTGTGTGTGTGTGAAGAAGAGAGAGAGAGTGAGAGAGAGAGAGAGAGAGAGTGTGCGGGGGTGGGAGAGAGAGAAAGGGCCTCGGCATCCGCAAAACAAACACTCCCGGGGTCAGAAACAGAGTGAATCTCCATCCACACCGTCCCGTCACACACTCCCGGGGTCAGACACAGAGTGAATCTCCCCCCACACCGTCCCATCACAAACTCCCGGGGTCAGACACAGAGTGAATCTCCCTCCCCACCGTCCCACCACACACTCCCGGGGTCAGACACAGAGTGAATCTCGCTCCACACCGTCCCATCGCACACTCCCGGGGTCAGACACAGAGTGAATCTCCCTCCGCACCGTCCCATCACAAACTCCCGGGGTCAGACACAGAGTGAGTATCCCTCCACACCGTCCCATCACACACGCCCGGGGTCAGAAACAGAGTGACGCTCCCTCCACACCGTCCCATCACACACGCCCGGGGTCAGACACAGAGTGAATCTCCCTCCACACCGTCCCATCACACACTCCCGGGGCCAGGCACAGAGTGAATCTCCCTCCACACCGTCCCATCACACACTCCCGGGGTCAGACACAGAGTGAATCTCCCTCCACACCGTCCCATCACACACGCCCGGGGTCAGACACAGAGTGAATCTCCCTCCCCACCGTCCCATCACACACTCCCGGGGTCAGACACAGAGTGAATCTCCCTCCCCACCATCCCATCACACACTCCCGGGGTCAGACACACAGAGTGAATCTCCCTCCGCACCGTCCCATCACACACTCCCGGGGTCAGACACACAGAGTGAATCTCCCTCCGCACCGTCCCATCACACACTCCCGGGGTCAGACACACAGAGTGAATCTCCCTCCGCACCGTCCCATCACACACGCCCGGGGTCAGACACAGAGTGATACTCCCTCCACACCGTCCCAGAACACACTTAAGTCAATTGAAGTCGCTTTTTATTGTCATTTCGACCATAACTGCTGGTGCAGTGCACAGTGAAACTGAGACAACGTTTTTCAGGACCATGGTGTTACATTTAACAATACAAAAACTACACTGAACTACGGAAAACAACACACAAATACTGTTACCCGATGCTACATAGGCCAGCATATCCGGTGGAATCTCCTGATTCTTTAAGATCTCCGTACCCCGTCATGTACTTCTTCAGGTTGAGACCCTCCTTGGAATACTTCTGGTCTACATGGGAAGATCCCCCTCCCCACCCCCACCGGTCTATCGCTCGTACCCTCTTGCAACCGGGCCCCGTTTGCCACTTGGCTGAACCCCGCTTCACTCCTTTCATGGTCCCGCTGAAACCCGGTCTGTCCACAAATACTCCTCCCGACTTTGCCTCACTCAGCGCGATAAGGGTTGAGAATATTTTCCTCAGTCAGTGGGGAGTTAGCAAAAGGCAGCATGTAGCACACTCCCATTTCCTCATGTGCCGATTCCGTACCGTCATTCCTCCTTTGAACACCTGGAGAATAAAGACGCATATGTAAGGCTCCTTTTCATTGACTACAGCTCTGCCTTTAATACCATCATTCCAAATATACTGATTCCTCAGCTCCGGAACCTGGGCCTTAGCACAGGATACAGGCTACAAGAATAGGGGACAAGCTCTCCTCTACAATCACCGTGAGCACCGATGCCCCACAAGGCTGTGTACTCAGCCCCCGGCTGTACTCAATATACACCCATGATTGTGTAGCCAAGTTTCCATCGAACTCAATATTGTCATGATCCGGTCCGTGCCGACCGCATTCCGGTTCACGGTCCGGTCCGTGGACTCATGACTCCGGGTCTTCCATCTGCCCCTGGTTTCAGTTGGGTTAATCATAGGCACCTGATTCCCATCATGGTGCTTGGAATATGAGTAGCCCTGGATTCCAGTGGGGTGTCTGGTTTGTATAGTCAGTCCCCCTTGGAGCAACCTGCTGATGGAAGGTTAGTGAAACGATTTGTGATCTCCAGGCCTGGTTGGAGGACCAGCGTTTCATGGAGCCTTGTTGCCACTCGTTGGAGTAGTCTTTGCGGTATGGATTCAGCTGTTTCCCGGGCCAGATGTGTGGCTGCCAGCCACTCCAAGCTAGGTAGGGATCTGGCTGTTTCTGCAGCCAGCTGAGGTTGCTGGCCGAACTGAGACTTAGAGCTTCCCTGGAGCAGAGATGGAACTGTCTGTTGTTCTTTGGTGTTTGTCTCTTCTTGTCCTCGCCTCTGTGGGGTAAATTAGGCCTTTCTGCCGTTGCCCTGCGGGGGGTGGGGTGTCATTTCTTGTCTTGTCCTCGTCTCCGTGGGGTAAGTCAGGCCGTTTTGCCGTTGCCCTGCGGGGGGTGGGGGGTCATGTCTTGTCTTGTCCTTGTCTCTGGTGGGTAAGTCAGGCCGTTCTGCCGTTATCTGACGGAGATACCTGTCCCACCTTGGTGTGCAGATGAAGTTTAGTCCTGGCTTGTCTTAGGATAAGTCCCGGCTCTATGTCTCTGTTCTGTCCTGTCTCATGTTAGTGTCGTGTTAAAAATGAGTCCCGGCTTGTCTTAGGATAAGTCCCGGCTCTATGTCGATGTTCGGTTCCCAGTCTGTCTCTGAGCTCCAAGAAACCAGGTCTCGAGGATCCCGCAGCCAAGCTCCAAGAACACAAGCTTCGGGGATCCCAAGCCAAGCTCAAGACCCAAGACCCCAGCCTGCAGCCAAGCTCAAGACCCTAGATTCCAGTCTGCAGCCATGTTTTTTCCCTTCTATCGTCATCAATGATGCCCTCACCCGCATCTCCTCCATTTCCCGCACTTCGGCCCTCACCTCATCCTCCCGCAACCACAACAGGGACAGAGTTCCCCTTGTCCTCACCTACCACCCCACCAGCCTCCGGATCCAGCACATTATCCTCCTGCAACTTCTGCCACCTTCAACAGGACCCCACCAGTAAGAACATCTTTCCCTCTCCACCCCTCTCCGCTTTCCGCAGGGATTAGTCCCTCCGCGACTCCCTGGTCCACACGTCCCTTGCCACGGATCTCCCACCCGGCACTTATCCCTGTAAGCGTAAGTGCTACACCTCCTCTCTTGCCACCATTCAGGGCCCCAAACAATCCTTCCAGGTGAGACAACACTTCACTTCTGCGTCTGTTGGGGTCATCTATTGCATCCGGTACTCCCGGTGCGGCCTCCTCTACATCGGTGAAACCCGGCGCAGATTGGGGGACCGCTTCGTCGAGCACCTCCACTCCGTCTGCCACAACAGACAGGATCTCCCGGTTGTCACCCACTTCAACTCTGCTTCCCATTCCCATTCATATATATTCATACATGGCCTCCTCTACTGACATGATGAGGCTAAACTCAGGTTGGAGGAGCAACACCTCATATACCGTCTAGGTAGTCTCCAGCCCCTTGGTATGAACACAGAATTCTCCAACTTCCGGCAATTCCATCCCCATCCCTTCCTCTATCCCTATGTCACTCTGCCCCCACGCCCAGCTGCCTATCACCTCCCTCATGGTTCTGCCTCCTTCTTCTACCATCCATTGTTTTCAGGGCTGTGACCTCAATGCTTACTCTCCTCCACCCCTTTGTCTTTCACATTACTGGTCTAGAAACTGACGCTACAAGCATTCTTCAAATCCTTCCCCATCTTTCATTCTTCAGTCCTGACGAAGGGTTCCGGCCCGAAACGTCGACTCATCGTTTCTGACTGATGCTGCCCGACCTGCTGAGTTCATCCAGCGTGCTGAAAATGTAGCTATGTCATGTCCTTGCCTGGTTCAGGGGTCCGAGCCCAAGGCAAGACCCAGGTTCTCAGTCCAAGCCTTACCTCCTAGTCCATCGTTTCTAGTCCTGGTCCCGTTTTCCCCAGCCCAAGTCTGCGTTCTTGTCCCTGCTCCGTGTCTGTATCCGGTCAGGTCCCTACTCTAGTCCAGTCCAGTTCCTTGTACTTCGCAATTGGGTCCGTTCCCAGCACCCCATTGTGACAAGCATATAAGTTTACTGATGAGACAACACTAGGAGGCCGTGTCTCGGGTAATAATGAGTTTCAGTACAGAGAGGAAATTAAGAACCTGGTGGCATGGTGCGATGACATAACCTATCCCTCAACGTCAGCAAGACGAAGGAATTGGTTGTTGACTTCAGAAGGAGTAGCGGACCGCATGACCTAATTTACATCGGTGGTGCGCAAGTGGAATAGGTCAAAAGCTTTAAGTTCCTCGGGTTCAGTATCAGAAATAACCTGATTTGATCCACCCAAGTAGAGTCCACTGCCAAGAAGGCCCACAAGCGCATTACTTCCTGAGAAAGATAAAGAAATTTGGCCTGTCCCCGAAAACCCTCAGTAATTTTTATAGATGCACCGTGGAAAGCATCCTTCTGGGGTGCATCACAACCTGGTCTGGAAGTTGTCCTGCCCAAGACCGAAAGAAGCTGCAGGAGATCGTGAGCACGGCGCAGCACATCACACAAACCAATCTTCCGTCCTTGCACTCACCTTACACCGCACGCTGTCGGAGCAGTGCTGCCAGGATAATCAAGGACACGACCCACCCAGCCAACACACTTTTCATCCCTCTTCCCTCCGGGAGAAGGCTCAGGAGCTTGAAGACTCGTACGGCCAGATTTGGGAACAGTTTCTTTCCAACTGTGATAAGACTGCTGAACGGATCCCGACCCGGATCTGGGCCGTACCCTCCAAATATCCGGACCTGCCTCTCGGTTTTTTTGCACTACCTGACCTTCCGTTTTCTATTTTATGATTTAAATTTTTAATATTTACTATCGATTTGTATTCCAGGGAGCGCGAAGCGCAGAATCAAATATCGTTGTGATGATTGTACGCTCTAGTGTCAATTGTTTGGCGACTATTTAAGAAGTATAAGGTATCCCATTCAGGGGTAGAGGCCTGTCGCCGCGACATTTCTCGGAATGGGCTGTTCGGTTATCCGAATAAGACCATAAGATATGAGAGAGAAGTAGGCCATTCGGTCCATCAAGTCTGCTCCGTCATTAATTCATGAGCTGATCCAATTATTCCAGTCATCCTCACTCCCTTGCCTTCACTCGATACCCTTCGACGCCCTGGCTAATCAAGAATCTATGCATCTCTGCCTTAAATACACCCAATGTCTTGACCTTCAAAGCCGTTTGTGGCAACAAATTCCACAGATTTACCACCCTCTGACGAAAGTAATTTCTCCGCATCTCTGTTCTAAATGGACGTCCTTCAATCCTGAAGTCGCGCCCTCTTTTCCTAGACTCCCCTACCACGGGAAATAACTTTGCTATATCTAATCTGTTCAGGCATATTAAAGTTCGGAATGTTTCTTTGAGATCCCATCTCATTCTCCTGAACTCCAGGGAGTACAGCTCAAGAGCTGCCAGACGTTCCTCATACGGTAACCCTTTCGTTCCTGGAATCACTCTCGTGAATCTTCTGGACCCTCTCCAATGGCAGTATATCCTTTATAAAATAAGGAGCGCAATACTCCATACAATACTCCAAGTTTGGTCTCACGAGTGACTTTTAGAGGCTCAACATCATATCCATGCTCTTATATTGCATACCTCTAGAAATGAATGCCAACATTGCATTCACCTTCCTATAAGCATATAACCATATAACAATCACAGCACGGAAACTGGCCATTTCGGCCCTTCTAGTCCGTGTCAAACTCATACTCTCACCTAGTCCCACCGACCTGCACTCAGCCCGTAACCTTCCATTCCTTTCCTGTCTATATAGCTGTCCAGTTTAACTTTAAACGACAACATCGAACCTGTCTCGACCACTTCTGCTGGAAGCTCGTTCCACACAGCCACCACTCTCTGAGTAAAGAAGTTCCCCCTCGTGTTACCCCTAAACTTTTGCCCTTTAACTCTCAACTCATGTCCTCTTGTTTGAATCTCCCCTACTCTCAATGGAAAAAGCCTATCCACTTCAACTCTATTTATTCCCCTCATAATTTTAAACACCTCTATCAAGTCCCCCCTCAACCTTCTATGTTTCAAAGAATAAAGACCCAACTTGTTTAACCTTTCTCTGTAACTTAGGTGATGAAACCCAGGTAACATTCTGGTAAATCTTCTCTGTACTCTCTCTATTTTGCTGACATCTTTCCAATAATTTGGTTTCCAGAACTGTGCACAATACTCCAAATTTGGCCTTACCAATGCCTTATACAAATTCAACACTACATCCCAACTCCTATACTCAATGCTCTGATTTATAAAGGCCAGCATACCAAAAGCTTTCTTCACCGCCCTATCCACATGAGATTCCATCGTCAGGGAACTATGCACCATTATTCCAAGATCCCTTTGTTCTACTGCATTCTTCAATGCCCTAATATTTACCATGTATGTCCTATTTTGATTCGTCCTTCCAAAATGCAGCACCTCACATTTATCAGCATTAAACTCCATCTGACATCTTGCAGCCCACTCTTCTAACTAGCCTAAATCTCTCTGCAAGCTTTGAAAGCCTACTTCATTGTCCACAACGCCACCGATCTTAGTATTATCTGCATACTTACTAATCCAATTTATCACCCCGTCATCCAGATCATGAATGAATATGACGAGCAACATTGGACCCAGTACAGATCCCTCAGGTACACCACTAGTCTCAGACATCCAATCTGGCAAAGTTATCCACCACTACTCTCTGGCATCTCCCATCCAGTCACTGTTGAATCCATTTTATTACTTCAATATTAATACCTAACGATTGAACCTTCCTCGTCAACGCTCAATATCTCCCCCATCTCTTTTGGCTACACACATAGCCGTCCACCCTGATTCTCTAAGGGATCAGATGTTTTCTCAGCAGTATCTCCAATGATTGTTATTGTATTGAGGTCCTCACCCCCCATAACACCCATAACGTCCCTCTTTGACATGTTAGGCACGTACTCCACTGTGAATACGACACGAAATAGTCATTCAAAGCCTCTGCCGTTTCCTCATTGCCCAATGTCAATTTCCCCTTCTCTTCCTCCTACATTCACTTTGGCCACCCTTTTCTGTTTTAGATAATCACAGAAGCTTTTACTGTCCAAAATTAATTTTGTGCTGGTTTAGTTTGATAATCTACCTTCCCTTTCTTTATTGCTCCTTACTGGTTCTTTGTTGTTTTTTAAAGTTTTCCCAGTCTTCCAGTTTCCCACTACACTTCTCGACTTCGTACGCACGAGCTTTATGTTTGATTACTTATTTTCTGTCCTTGATTATCGAAGGCTGGCTCTCCCCACACTTCCTGTCCTTTGCTTTAATTGGAATATACTTTGGTTGAGCACCGTGAGAAATTTCTTTGAAAGTCTGGCACTGTTTCTCAACCGGCCCACCATATTGTCTGTGTATCCAGTCAGCTCTAGCCAAATCGTCCCTCATCCCATTGTGGTGTGTCACTGCGGGCTGTGTCGCTGTCATGGGTAGGGTATCGGCTGCGTAACGGTGAGGTGAGCGTCCGTGTCACGATGAGGGTTGTGTGGAGTCACGATGAAGACCGTGTCCGTGTCACTATGAGGGTAGTGTTTGTGTTACGGTGAGGGGAATGTCAGTGTCACTTTGAGGAGAGTGTCGGTGTCACGGTGAATGGAATGCGGTTTCACGGTATGGGGCGTCCCGGTTTCTCAATGAGTGCGGCGTAGGTTTCACGGTGAGGTGTGTGTCAGTGTCACGTGTTGGGTCGTGTCGTGCGAATGTTTTGCGACTATCGCTGTCTCAGTGAGGGGGCTGTCGGTGCCATGATTTGGGGCATGTCCGTTTCGCCATGAAAACCCCATGTCGCCATGAGGCGAAATTTGGTGTCACGGGGCGATGCGAGTCGCTCGCACGGTCGCAATGTGGGAGTTTCTCCGTGATGGAGGTGTCGGTGTCACGGTGAAGTACGCTTGGTGTCACGGTGAAATAGTCTGTCAGTGTCACCTTGAGAGGCGTGTCCGTGTCACTGTGCTGTTTTACGCTCACGTTTCATTCCACTCTGTTTGTTTACGGTCTGACTCCCCCGGAGCCCGTCCGACTCACCATGGATCGAGAGCCCGGCCAGAATCATGACGAGGGCGAAAGTAGTTAGGCAGAACGGGCAGATCTTACGGTACGGTCTATTTCCCATGTTCACTTTCGGCTCCTGTTTCTGCAACACCTATACAGAAACCATTCAGTGTGTGCGTGAATTCAGCCGTGAATCCCACTGGGACTCCCTTACACCCACAATCCGCGCTCTGTCCTTCCTCCACGATCACCCCTCCCTCTCTCAATCAAATCTACTTTCAGCCGTTGCGCTCAGAGTCCAAATTCCTTGACTTAGCAGAGGCTGACAGATGTCTGACGCATTCCAGAAATCAGTCAGATCTCCCCTGAACCTCCTCCGCTCCAGATGAAGCAACTCAGGTGTCTGACCTCTCGTTGTAACACATTCCATCCAATCCAGGCAGCGTCCAGTTAAACCTCTCCGGAGGCTGCCCAACGCCTTGACATCCTTCCGATAATGTGGTGACCAGAACTGTAGACAATACACCTGATTCAGCCTAACTAGTGATTTTCATAAAGTTGCAACTTAACTCCCTGACATTTGTACTGAATGCCCCGACTAATAAAGTCAAGAATACCACAGGCCTTGTTAACCAACCCACGTCCCGGGAGCTATGAACATGGACCCCAAGATCCCTCTGCCTATCAACACCATTTAGGGTCTTGACTTTAATCGTGTACCATCTCTTTCATTTGACCTAACAACGTGCAACACTTTATGTTTGTCCAGGTTAAACCCCTACTGCCATTTCTCCAACCCATATTTGTAACTGATCCATATCGCACTGAATTATTTGCCAGTCTTCTTCGCTCTCTACAACAGCACATCTCGCTGTAACATCTGCAACCTACTGACCCACCCATCTACATTTTCATCCAGATCATTTGTAAACATCAGAAACAGGAGAAGTTCCCGTTGCAACCATAGATACAGATCACTTAATGGCAGTAGAACAAGGTAAACCAATAACAGAACGCAGAGTAGAGTGTCACAGTTACAGAGAGAGTGCACTGCAGGCAGTCATTAGGGTGCAAGGGGCCACGACGAGGTTGATCGTGAGGTCAGTTCATCTGATCGTCCAGGACCCGGGATGTTTCTGATCGCGTTCACGATATCTTGAAGTGGGAAGGAGAACAGCCAGAGGTCCTGGTACATACTGGTACCAACGACATGAGTAGAAAAAGGGAGGAGGTCCTGACAAAAGACTACAATCAGTTAGGAAAGAAGATCACAGTACAAAGGAGCTGAAGTAGGCCAATCGACCCATCGAGTCTGCTCCGCCGCTCCAACATGAGCCAAATTATTCTCCTATCTAGTTCCAATTTCAGGCTTTTCCCCCATATCCCTTGATACCCTAACAAATCAGAATCCTATCAATCTCCTCCTTAAACGCCCTCCATGATTGGGCCTCCACAACTGTTTGTGGCAACGAATTCCATAGGTCCACGACCCTGTGGCTAAAACGTTTATCCTCATCTCTCTTTTAAATGGTACCCTCTGATTCTAAGACTGTGGGTTCTTGACCTGGACTCACCCACCAAGGGAAACAGCCCTTCCACATCAACTCTGTCCAACCCTTTCAACATTCGAAATGTTCCTATGAGATCCCCTCTCATTCTTCTATACTCTAATGAATACAGTACAAGAGCCGACAGAAGCTCCTCATATTTTAGGCCCTGCATTCCAGGAATTATCCCCGTGAATCTTTTCCGAACACTCTCCAAAATCAGTACATCCCTTCTAAGATAGGGGGCGCAAAAGTGCACACAGCATTCCAAATGAGGTCACACCAGTGCCCCATAGAACCTCATCAACACCTCCTTACTCTTACACACTATTCCTCTTGAAATGAACGCTAACATAGCATTTGCTTTCCTCAGAGCAGATCCAAGCTGATGGTTAACCTTTAGGGTGTCCTGCAGGAGGACCCCCAAGTCCCTTTGCACTTCCGATTTTTGAATTGTTTCCCCATCTAAATAATAATCTGCCCGATTATTTCTTCTTCCAAAATATACAGCCGTACTTTTCTGTTGAAGAAAATATCAAGGCCTTACATTGTAATGGGTATTGAAGGGCAAATGGTTTGTTTTAAAATGTGAATTCGAAATTTACAATCATTTATCTGTAACTAATGTACTCTGTGTGACTGAAATGTGCCTCGCAACAGAGATATAAAAATAACTGCATCTGTACTTCTTTGTTCTGAGATTTTTTTATATGTCTGCGGTTGAGCCAGCTGGCCTGAGAACTAACACTTAAGTGAAATGTTTTTGAGAACTAACTAAAGGACTAGATTCCTGAGAACGAACACTTCAGTGAAATGTGTTGCGGCTCAGGAACATATTTTTTGCTACTTCCCTTTTCAGTAGTGTTCTCTGAAAATGCTAGACAAAAGTTCAAATAAGGAATTATCTTTTCATACAATGTCCTGAGGCACGTGACCTTTACTTCTGTTTTAAAAAAAAATCCACCCAAGTGTCTCTTGTCACGTACCATAAATATGACTGAGTTTTCTTGTTTGAGGTAGCTCCGGGATCCCCCTTTCAGGTGCTGGGCTCACCATGATATCATGTGACAAATAAAGAATTTTCAACGGGACTATCCCTCCGGGTCCGAGTATTATTTTTCCGCGACAATTTCTCAACATAGTATCTCATCTTTCATTTATTTGCCCACTCTCCAAAACTGACCATGTCCCTCTGTAACGTTTCCGTTTCTTCAACACTTCCTGCTCCTCCACCTATCTTGGTTTCATCCGTAAAAGAGACACACCTGCGAAGATTATTACCACCACACACATCTAACCATATAACTATATATCAATTACAGCACGGTAAGAGGCCATCTCGGCCCTTCCTGTCCGTGCCGAACGCTTACTCTCACCTAGTTCCACCAACATGCACTCAGCCCATAACCCTATATTCCTTTCCTATCCATATACCTATCCAATTTTTCTTTTATGAGAATATCGAACCTGCCTCTACCACTTGTACTGAAAGCTCGTTCCACACAGCCACGACTCCCTGAGTAAAGAGGTTGCCCCTCGTGTTAGCCCTAAACTTCTGCCCCCTAACTCTCAACTCATGTCCTCTTGTTTGATTCTCCCCTACTCCCCTACACAACCCTTCTATTGTGACTTGGCATGAACTTTTAACATCATTTATTTTCACCCTCGCTCCTGAGATCCAGTATATCCTGACTTTCCCAATCCACGTCAATATTAAAATCCCCCATAATTATCTTCACAATTTCCTTCTGACACGGTTTTTCCTTTTTCCAGCTTTAACGTGTAGTCCACTTCCCGGCTGCTGTTTGGAGACCTGTATATAACTGCTATTAATGTATTTTTACCCTTGCCATTTCTTAATTTCCCAAAGAAGCTGAGAAGCAGGGCCTCAAAGGTAGTAATCTCACGATTACTTCCTGTGCCACGTGACAGTGAGTGCAGGAATCGAATGAGGTGGAGGATAAATTAGTGGCTGAGAGATCGGAGCTGGGGGCAGGGATTTAGACTTCTGGATCACAGGGAATTCTTCTGGGGCAGGTCTGACCTGTACAAAAATGAGGGGCCGCACTTGAATCCGAGGGGGACCAATTTCCTGGCGGAAAGGTTTCCTAAGACTTTCTGGGAGAGTTTAAACTCGAATTTCGGGGGGTTAGGAACCAAACTGAAGAGACGGGGGAAAGGGAGGTTTGCTCACAAACAGAGAAATCTTGGAGACAGTGCGAGATGGAGGATAGGCAGATGATACAGAAAGGACGCGCTCTGACCGATTGCTTGAGATGTGTCTAAATTAATGCGAGGAGTATTATGAATAAAGCGGAGGAGTTAGAGCATGGATCAGCATTTGCAGCTACGATGTTGTGGCCATTTCAGAGACTTGGATGGTTCAGGGGCAAGAATGGCTACTTCAAGTGCCAGGGTTTAGCTGTTTCAGAAACGATAGGGAGGGAAGCAAAAGAGGTGGGTGGTGGCACTGTTGATCAAAGATAGTGTTACGGTTGCAGAAAAGGAGTAAGTCATGGAACAGTTATCTACGGAACCTCTGTGGGTGGAAGTCAGGAATAGGAAGGGAAGTTAGGAATAGGAAGGGGTCAATAGCTCTGAAGGGTGTTTTTTTTCATAGACCACCCAACAGTAACAGGAACATTGAGGAGCAGATATGAATGCAGGATCTGGAAGGAGTAATAATAACAGAGTTGTTGTGGCTGGAGATTTTAATTTCCCAAATAATGATTGGCATCTCCCTAGAGTGAGATGTTTAGATGGCGCAGAGTTTGTTAGGTTCAGGAGGGTTTCTGGACACAATTTGTAGATAGGCCTACAAGAGGAGAGGCTGTACTTGATCTGCTATTGGGAAATAAACCGTATATTTTAACGCAGGAAGCTTTAAAGAAAGGCGGTAGAGCTCAGGGCATGAATCAACACAGTGAGTTATGATATTGTGACCATTATTAAGTATTGGTTGTAGGAGGAGACAGCAGGACAGCGCGATATTTCGTGTTTCCCTATTTTTAGACGTGAGAAAGCGGAAGGAATGACAGGAGGAGGGAAAACATTACTGAAGAGAAAATGTCACCGCAGCGCACAGTCAGGACAGACAAGAGAACTCGTCTAAGTGAGGCATTATGACACCCTCTGATCATTAGGCACAACCCTCCAATCCGAATGTACTCCCTGAACCACGACTCTCTGCCTTCTGCGGGCAAGCCAATTCTGAATTCACATGGGCCAAACTTCCCTGGGTCCCATGCCTGCTTAATTTCTGAATACGCCTACCGTGTGTAATCTTGTCAAATTCCTTACTAAGATCCATGCAGATCATATCCAGTGCACTACTCTCATCTATATACCTGGTCACCTCCTCAAATAACTCTATCAGGCTTGACAGACACGATCTGCTTTTCCCAAAGCAATTCTTACTGTCCCTAATCAGACCATGATTCTCCAATTGCCCTTAAATCCTATCTCTAAGTATCTTTTCCAACAGTTTTCCAACCACAGACGTAAGGCTTACTGGTCTACAATGAACCGGACGATCTTTACTATATTTCTTGAACAAGGGGACAACATTCGCCTCTCTCCCATCCTCCGGTACCATTCCCGTGGACAACGAGGACATAAAGATCCTAGCCAGAGGCTCAGCAATCTCTTTCCTTGCCTCATGGAGCAGCCTTGTGTATATTCCGTCAGGCCCCGGGAGCTTAGCCGTCCAATAACTTCAACACCTCCTCTCCCTTAATATCAGCATGCACCTAAGCATCAACCTCACTCATACAGTCCTCGCCGTCAACAAGTTCCCTCTCATTGGTGAATACCGAAGAGAAATATTCATTGAGGACCACGCTCACTTCCACAGCCTCCAGGCACATCTTCCCTCCTTTATCTCTAATCGGTCCTACCTTTACACCTGTCATTCTTTTGTTCTTCACAAAACTGAAGAATGGCTTGGGGGCTTTCCTTTACCCGACTCGCCCTGGCCTTCTCATGCCTCTTTCTTGCTCTTCTCAGCCCTTTCTTAAGCACCTTCCTTGCAACCCTATATTACTCAATAGACCCATCTGATCCTTGCTTCCCAAACCTCATGTATGCTGCCTTCTTCCACCTGACTGGATTTTCCACTTCACTTGTCACCCATGGTTCCTTCACCCTACCATTCTTTATCTTCCTCACCGGGACAAATTTATCCCCAACATCCTGCAAGAGATCTCTAAACATCGACCACATTTCCACAGTACACTTTGCTGGAAAAAAAAACTTCATCCCAATACACATCCACAAGTTCTAGCTTATCGTCTCATAAATTGCCCTTCCCCATTTTTTCCTGTTCTATCTGATTGTATTCTTTTCCATGATAATGCTAAAGGCCAAGGAGCGGTATTCACTGTCCCCCAGATGACTCACACACTGAGAAAGCTGTGACCTGATCCGGTCCGTTCCCTAATACTAGATCTAGTATGGTGCTCCGCCTAGTCGGCCTGTCGACATACTGTACAGGAATCTGTCCTGGACACACTTAACAAATTCTGCCCGGTCTAAACCATTGGAACTAACCAGGTACCAATCAATATTAGGAAAGTTAAAGTCACCCAAGATACCACCCCTGTTATTTTTGACCTTTCCAAAATCTGCCTGCCAATCTGCTCCTCGGTATCTCTGCTGCTACCAGGAGCAAAAGAATACTCCAAACAGAGCAACTGCTCCCTTCCTGTTCCTGACTTCTACCCCTACTGACTCAAAAGAGGATCCTGCTACATTACCCAGCCTCTCTGTAGCTGTAATAGTATCCCGACCACCCCTCCTCCCCTTTTTTTCCGCCCTCCCCCATCCTTTTCAAGGACTTTAATCCAAGAATATCGAGAATCCATTCCTGCCCTGGTGCCAGCCAAGTCTCCATAATGGCTACTACATCATAATTCTATGTACGCACCAAGCTCTGACTTCACTGACACAGCCCCCGTCGTGACACGAACGCGCCCCGCATCGTATTACCGACACAACGGCAAGGTGCACCGTAGTAGAACCTTACCACTGAAAGATACCGACCTTTCACAGTAACACGGAAACACTCCTCCCCTGTATGCATAGTACCCCCTCTCTCCAAAACCCCTCCCAGAATCTGTCGAACTCTCCCTCTCCTGCTCTACTCCCTGTCCTCGTCACGCACTCCCTCCACTACACCACTCCAGTCTCCGTCACGCCTCCCTTCCTTTCAAGCTACCATTCTCCGTGACCCATTGCCTCTCCTGCACACATTCCCTACCTTCCTTACCGCCCACCCCGTTGCCGTGAAACGCTCCATCCAGTAAAACCCTTCGAATCTCCGCCCCGCCACTCGCCCCTCCCTTTCTGTGTTCAGAGGCAATTGTGGGAAGGCTGAGGGAGAAATTACTTGTGGTGCTACACCTCCCCCTTCCACAGGATATCTATCGCCAGGCTCAGAGCCTCTTCAAGCTCTGCATGCACAGGCCGGTCTTATGGTTCCACACTACTTGCATCAGAATCTGCAAAAAAAGAAAAAAAAAAAACCCTTTCCCTGGCCTCCTCTCTCCTCCCCTTCCTTCCTCTTCCCGCAGCATACCATCCGGTCACACACAGACACCACCTCCGAGAGACACACATAATTCGAGATTACTGGAACGCCGAAGTGCTGGGTATTGGTGAGTGGGGAGACCGGAGAAGGGAGAACCTTGAGCAGTTTTTCTGACTCCAGTGGAGTGTGCTGCGATGGTGCGGGAGGTACTTCACATGTCCGACTCCGGGAGTGTGATGGGATAATATTTAGTGAGTTTTACTGGTTGCCTGAACAAGGAAGTGTGTTTTGGAACGGTGAGAAGGGAGCTTCACTCTGTGCCTCACTCCGGGAGTGTGTGATAGGACGGTGTAGAGGGTGCTTCATTCTGTGCCTGACCCCGGGAATGTGTGTTGGGACGGTGTGGAGGGAGCTTCACTCCGTGTCTGACCCCGGCAGTGTGTGACGGATCGTTGAGTAGATTCCAGGAGAGTGTGATGAGATAGTCTGGAGGGAGCCTCGCTCTGTCTCTGACACGTAGTCCTAGGTCAGAGGATTTCAGCATTTAAACAGACTGTAATGAGAGATAGGGAGCAAGAAAATGGTAACTCACACGTTCTGCTCCAAAAGCTGCAATACGAACACCCTTTCTGTGGCCTCCTCTTCCTTCCTCTTCTCTCAGCACATCATTCCTTCTCTATGTTTCTTAACTGATGAGCAAGCAACAGGAGGCCCTGGTCCACATAGGTGACAATGACACCGGTATGTATGGGAAGGTGGTTATACAAAGTGAGATCAGGGATTCACCAATTAAATGAAAGGACAGGACCGTTATCCATCCCAGGGATTTGGGGAGAATTGTTGAACTCCAGTTGCAGGGGGATGGGATTCAGAGTTCCAGAGCAGACAGCGGTGTCGGTGCGGAGACAGATGTTGTAAATAACTCAGACAAAGGCTGGAATCAATCTGTGGAGCATGTTGTGACTGGTGTTCTGATCCGCGTATACTTCAATGCTGGACGATTTAAGTAAAGTCGGATGAGCTCAGGGCATGAATCAACACTGAATTATAATATTGTTACCATCATTGAGACTTGGTTGCAGGCGGAGCAAGCCGGACAGCACGACATTTCGGGCGTCCCTATTTTGAGTCGTCAAAAAGAGGAAGGAATTAGTGGAGGAGGGGTGACATTACTAGGCTGAGAAAACGTCACACGAGTGCACAGTCAGAACAGGCAAGATAACTCGTCTAAGTGAGGCATTGTGGGTGGAAATGAGGGATAAGAAATTTATCACCATTTGGACTAGCAATCAGTCTGCTGTGTTCGGAGAAACAAAGCTGTAGAGAGATCGCAGACTGTTGAAGGAAACATAAGGTTATGATAGCAGGTGAGTTTAGCTTTCCACGTATTGACTGGGGGCCGTATATTTCAAATGGACAAGTGGGAGAGAGTTTGTCACAAACAGTCAGGGAAGTTTCTTTAATCAGTACGTAGAAGGCCCAACGACAAAAAATCAATACATGTTCTCCTGCCACGGAATGAGACAAGGGAGGTGGAAAATCTGTATCTCGTGATCATAAAGCCATTAGTGTTAAGGTAATTATGGGAAAAAAACGGGACTGGCCATCGGGTTTAGATTCTAAATTGGAGCAAGGTCAATTCTACGTTGGATCAGAAAGGATCTGGAAAGTGTAGATTTGGACAAGCTGTGTTGTGCCAAAGATGTACTTGGTAATTTAGAGCCCAAGTTCTGTTTAAAGTCAGTGTTACAGGGAAGAGCCGAGACTGTGAATTGTGGGAAGTGTTGAAGGAGAGAGGGACTTTGAGGTACACGGCTGGGGTACCCACACTGTGAATGGGAAAGTGGGCCAGCGGCCCAAATGTGACATTGTATACACCCTTACCGTGACACTGGTCCACACACTCACCGTGACACCGACACGTTCTTCATCCTGACAGCGATACACCGTCACTCCCTGCATCGTAACATTGACACACAACTCCCCGTCTCCATTATCCCCTACCCTTCACAAGCACCTCTGATCTCCGTGACACACCATCTACCGTGCACAACAGCCCTTCCGCGGAATCCTCTAACTCCACTACGCTCCTCCCCGTCCCGGTGACCAACTCTATCCCCTAGAGATCTCCACATCTCAGAGTTTACACTTTCCTCCTAGGGTTACGCATAGCCGTACATTTTCCTACCCAGGGGTCTCTTAAAAGACCCTACCTTATCCGCCTCCACCACCGCCGGCGGCAACCCATTCCACGCACGCAACACTCTCTGTGTCAAAAACGTATCCCCCGACATCTCCACAACACCCGCAACCTTTGTGTCATCAGCAAATTTACTAACCCATCCCTCCACTTCCTCATCCAGGTGATTTATAAAAATCACGAAGAGAAGGGGTCCCAGAGCAGATCCTGGAGGCACACCACTGGTCACCGACCTCCATGCAGAATATGACCCGTCTACAACCTCTCTTTGCGTTCTTTGACCAAGCCAATTCTGAATCCACAAAGCAATGTCCCCTTGGATCCCATGCCTCATTACTGTCCCAATTAGCCTTGCATGGGCTACCTAACCAAATGCCTTGCTGAAATCCTTATACACTACATTTATTGCTCTTCCTTCATCAATGTGTTTAATCACATCCTCAGAAAATTCAGTCGTACTCGTAAGGCACGACCTGCCCTGACAATGCCATACTGACTATTCCTAACATATTTCGCATCTCCAAATGTTCATAAATCCTGCCTTTCAGGATCTTTTCCAACAACGTACCAACCACTGGAGTAAGACTTAATGGTCTATAATTTCCTGGGCTGTCTCTACTCCCTTCGTTGAATAACAGAACAACATCCGCGAGCCTCCGATCCTCCGGATCTTCTCCAGTCCCCAATGATGATGCAATGATCATTGCCAGAGGCTTAGCAGTTTCTTCCCTCGCCTCCCAGAGTAGCCTGTGGTGCATCTCCGTCAGAAAATAGAAGTTTAATATAAGATTGTGATAGCGGGCAGTTTTAGCTGTCCGCGTATTGACTGTAAGTCATATACTGCAAAAGTACCATATAACCATATAAGCATATAACGATTACAGCAAGGAAACAGGCCATCTCGGCCCTTCTAGTCCGTGCCGAACTCTTACTCTCACCTAGTCCCGCCGACCTGCATTCAGCCCATAACCCTCCATTCCTTTGCTGTCCATATATCTATCCAATTTAACTTTAAACGACAACATCGAACCTGCCTCGACCACTTCTGCTGGAAGCTCGTTCCACACAGCCAGCACTCTCTGAGTAAAGAAGTTCCCCCTCGTGTTACCCCTAAACTTTTGCCCTTTAACTCATGTCACCTTGTTTGAATCTCCACCACACTCAATGGAAAAAAAGAGCTATCCAAGTCAACTCTATCTGTTCCCCCCCACCCCATATTTTAAATACCTCTATCAAGTCCCCCCTCAGGCTTCCACGCTCCAAAGGATAAAGACCCAACTTGATCAACCTTTCTCTTGCAACTTAGGAGATGAAACCCAGATAACATTCCAGTAAATCTTTTCTGTACTTTCTGAATTGTGTTGACATCTTTCCTATAATCCTATAACCGTATACAAACTTGGCCTTAGCAATGCCTTATACAATTTCATCATAACATCCCAACTTCTATACCCAATGCTCTGATGTATAAAGGCCAGCATACCAAAAGCTTTCTTTACCACCCTATCCACATGAGATTCCACCTTCAGGGAACTATGCACCATTATTCCTAGATCTCTCTGCCCTACTGCATTCTGCAGTGCCCTACCATTTACCATGTATGTCCTATTTTGATTAGTCCTACCAAAATGTAGCACCTCACATTTATCAGCACTAAACTCCATCTGTCATCTTTCAGCCCACTCCTCTCACTGGCCTAAATGTCTCTGCAAGCTTTGAAAACCTGCTTCATTATCCACAACTCCACCTGTCTTAGTATCATCTGCATACTTACTAATCCAAATCACCACCCCATCATCCAGATCATTAATATATATGACAAACTACATTGGACCCAGTACAGATCCCTGAGGCACACCACTGGTCACCGGCCTCCAAACTGACAAACTGTTATTCACCACGACTCTCTGGCGTTTTCCATTCAGCCACTGCTGAATCAATTTTACTACTTCAATATTAATACCTAACGATTGAACCTTCCGAAGTAACTTTCCGTGTGGAAATTTTGTCAAAAGCCTTACTGAAGTCCATATAGACAACCTCCACCTCTTTACCCTCGTCAACTTTCCTCGTAATCTCTTCAAAAAAACAATCAGCTTTATCAAACATGACCTTTCACGCACAAATCCAT
This sequence comes from Mobula birostris, assembly GCF_030028105.1. Taxonomy (NCBI): domain Eukaryota; kingdom Metazoa; phylum Chordata; class Chondrichthyes; order Myliobatiformes; family Myliobatidae; genus Mobula; species Mobula birostris. The sequence goes on from NC_092382.1 coordinate 106,443,018, forward strand.
GTAACTGTTCCTAATCAGACCCTGTCTATCCAGATAATTATGTATACCAGCTCTAAGAATACTTTCCATCAATTTATCCACCACTGACGTCAAACTCACAGGCCGACAATGTTTAGGGTTACTTAGGAACCTTATTAAACAGTGGAACAACATAAGCAATACGCCAATCCTCCGGCACCATCCCCGTTTCTAATGACCAGTGAAATATATCTCTCAGAGCTCCTGCTATTTTCAAACTAAATTCCCTCAAGGTCCTAGGTAATATCGCGTCAGTACCTGGAGACTTATCCACTTTTATATTCATTAAAAGCGCCAGTACTTCCTCTTATGTAATCATCATAGTTTCCATCACGACCCAACTTATTTCCCTTACTTTACACAATTCAATACCCTTCTCCTTAGTGAACACCGAAGAAAATAAATTGTTCAAAATCTCCCCCATCTCTTTTCGCACCGCACATAGCCGTCCACTCTGATTCTCTAAAGGATCAATTTTATCCCTCACTATCGTTTTTGCTATTAATATAACTGCAGAAACCCTTTGGATTTATTTTCACCTTACTTGCCAAAGCCACCTCATATCTTATTTTAGCTTTTCTGATTTATTTCTTAAGATTATTTTTTTTACATTATTTATATTCCTCGAGCACCTCATTTACTCCAAGCTGCCTATATTTATTGTAGATCTCTCTCTTTTTTTCCGAATCAAGTTTCCAATATCCCTTGAAAACCATAGCTCTCTCAAACTTTTAATCTTTCCTTTCTACCTACCAGAAACATGAAGATCCTGTACCCTCAAAAATTCACCTTTAGATTACCTCCAATTCTCCATTACATCCTTCCCATGAAACAAATTGTGGATGTGGACCAGTGGGATGGAGCATGTCAATAGAAAATAGACACTAGACAATGGTTGCAGGCCATTCGGCTCTTCAAACCAGCACCGCCATTCACTGCGACCATGGCTGATCATCCACAATTAATATCCAGTTCATGTCTTATACCCATAACCTTTCAGTCCGCTCTCTTTAAGAGCTCTATCCATCCCTTTCTTGAAAGTATCCAGAGACTTGGCCTCCACTACTTTCTGGGGCAGAGCATTCCATATATCCACCACTTTCTGGGTGAAAAAGTTTTTCCTCAACACCGTTCTAAATGGCCTACCCCTTATTCTCAAACTGAGGCCTCTGGTTCTGGACTCACCCATCAGCGGGAACATGTTTCCTGCCTCCAGCGTGTCCAATCCCTTAATAATCTTATACGTTTCAATCAGATCCCCTCTCATCCTTCTAAATTCCAGAGTATACAAGCCCAGTCGCTCCAATCGTTCAACATATGAGAGTCCCGCCATCCCGGGAAGGAACCCACTGAACCTACGCTGCACTCCCTCCATAGCAAGAATGTCCTTCCTCAAATTCGGAGACCAAAACTGCACACAGTACTCCAGGTGTGGTCTCACCAGGGCCCTGTACAGCTGCAGAAGGACCTCTTTACTCTTATACTCAATTCCCCTTGTTATGAAGGCCAGCATGCTATTAGCTTTCTTCACTGCCTGCTGTACCTGCATGCTTGCTTTCAGTGACTGACGTACAAGAACACCTAGATCTCGTTGTACTTCCCCTTTTCCTAACGTGACTCCATTTAGGTAATAATCTGCCTTCCTGTTCTTAGGAAAAGTAGATAACCTCAGCTTTTATCGACATTAAACTGCATCTGCCATGCATCCGCCCACACATCCAGCCTGTCCAATTCACCCTGAATTCTCATGACATTATCTACACATTTCACACTGCCACTCCGCTTTGTGTCATCTGCAAATTTGAGAATGTCACTTTTAATCCCTTCTTCTAAATCATTAATGTACAGTGTAAACAGCTACGGTCCCAGCACTGAACCCTGCCCGACTCCACTGGTCACCGCCTGCCATTCCGAAAGGGACCCCTTAATCGCTACTCTTTGTTTCCTGTCAGTCAGCCAATTTTCAATGACAGTCGGTACTCTGCCTCCAATACCATGTAACCTAATTTTGCCCACTAATCTCCTATGTGGGACTTTATCAAAGGCTTTCTGAAAGTCCAGATACACAACATCCACTGGCTCTCCCTTGTCCATTTTCATAGTTACATCCTCAAAAATCTCCAGAAGATCAGTCAAGCACGATTTCCCCTTTGTAAATCCATGCTGACTCGGAACTATCCTGTTACTCCTATCTAAATGTGTCATAATTTCATCTTTTATAATTGACTCCAGCAGTATTCCCACCACTGACGTCAGGCTAACCGTCTATAATTCCCTGTTTCCTCTCTCCCTACTTTCTTGAAAAGTGGGACAATATTAGCCACCCTCCAATCCACAGGACCTAATCATGAATCTAGAGAACATTGCAAAATGATTACCAACGCGTCCGTGATTTCTAAAGCCACCTCCTTAAGTACCCTGGGATACAGACGATCAGGTCCCGGGGACTTATCAGCTTTCAGACCCAACAGTTTCTCCAACATCATTTCCTGCCGAATATAAATTTCATTCAGTTCATCCATTACCCTATGACTTTTGCCCACTATTTGTCATAAATGTTCAGCGAAGATTCCTAAGTCAGCTCTCAGAGGTCCCGAACAGAGAGAGAGAGAGCAATACTTAACCTCCTACTGCGGAACGAAACAAGGCAGATGTTGAATGTTTGTGCAGGGGTTTAGCTTCTAAACTGGCGCAAGGACAATATTGTTTGGAGCAGAAAGGATCTGGTACGTGTGGATTCTGGCAATAGTGTCTTTGGTAATTTGAATCCGAAGCGCTTTTAAATTTAGTGTAAAAGGGAATGGACTATACTGTGAATGGTGGAAAATGTTGAAGGAGAGAGAGACTTTGGTATACAAGCGGGGGCGGGGGGTATAAACACTGCTACTGGAACAGGGCGCCACCGCATTCAACGGGGCACAGAAACCATCGACACATTACTCGCCGTGACACCGACACGTTCTTCATCGTGACACTGATACACCGACACGTGCTGCATCGCAACACTAAACACACGCCTCCCCCTCTCCGTTATCCCCTTCCCCTCAAAAAACACCTCCGAAATCCGTGACACACGTCCTCCTCTGCACACTTCCATGTTTCCGTCACGCCCTGACTCCGCTACTCTCCTCCCCGTGCCCGTGACCAACTCCATCCCCTAGAGACCTCCACATCTTAGAGCTCACAACTGCCCCCTCCACAAGTTATTAATCTCTCGGTTCTGAGTGTTACCACAGCTCTGAATGCACAAGCCGCTCGTTTGGACAGAAAACACTTGCACCAAAGGCTGCAATCTTAACACCCTTTCTCTGGCCTCCTCCATCTTCCGCTTCCATCGGGTTCCACGCATTCAGAATCCCCGGGAGACACGCATAATTCCTGACGACTGAATGCCGATGTGCTTGGGATTGATGAGCGGGGAGCGCCGGGGAGGAAGGGAGTTTCACCCTCTTTCTTACACCGGTCGAGTGTGAGGCGATAGTCTGGCGTTTAATCAGACTCCAGTCAGAGATAGGCAACCAGTAAATGGGAACTCACACTTTCTGGCAGTGTGCAATATAAACAGCACTTTGCGGAAATTTCGGCATTTGAGCAGTAGGCAATCATGGGACAGGTTTCTTTAGCAAGTGCAAACTAATTTCAGGCAGCGGCAGGTGGAGCGGCCATTGTTGGAGGGGACATAGGAGGACTATACATTTTAGCTGGTGGCTGATGGGCCAGTTTACAGACAAACTGGAGGAGAACTAATATCCGAGCGAGGTGACTTGCCAGTACTGTGCATGTGGGAATTTGGTGAGAGTTTGTTAAACTGGAGCTGCTGGGAGATAGGACACAGAGTTGCCGAACAGATAGCGGATGTCTATGTGGAGACAGATATTGTAAAGACTGCAGAAATAGGCGGCAATCACACATGGCCGACCAAGAAGCGGGCATGTCCTGTGGTGCATATCTCTCAATGTTGGAAATTTTAAATAAAGGCATGTGAGCTCAGGGCATGAATGAACACTTCGCAGTTTGATATGGTCGCCATTATTGAAACTTGCTGGCAGGAGGAGCAGGCCGGTCAGCACGATATTTCGCGGTTCCCTATTTTCAGACGTCAAAAAGCGGAAGGCATTAAAGGAAGGGGGTGACATTACGAGAGACACAGATGGATCAGGGAACCGGTGCATTTCTTCCCCAGAGAGAAATGTATAATACCACGGAGTGGAAGGTGAGAGGGTATATCTTTATGGGAGATATGAGAGGCAGGAATTTGTTTACACAGAGAGCGTGGCTAACTGGAAAGTGCTACCAGAGGTGGTGGTGAAGGCGATAACATGGAGGCGTTTAATTGGCACCTTGACGGACACGTGGAATTGCAGGGATTGGAGGAATTGGACATTGTACACGTAAAAACGATTTAGGTATAAATTATTATTGGTCTAGCAAATAATTTGGGCCGAAGGTTCTGTAATGTTCTGTGATTTACGCTCGCTGCTCTGCATGAGCGGAAGAGAGTGATTTGAACTCAGAGGGTCGGAAGAGCAGGGGTGGCGTAGATCAGGGAATGTGACGATGGATTAACAAAGGCACGGAACGATTTTTCCACAGAAAACATGGGCAGTGAACGACCCACAAGGAGACACAGAATAGATTCAAGCATATGGCTAACCTGCGTTTTAGCAGCGACCCTCTTTCTCACGGGTATCTGCTGGAGGATTCATGGTGAGTTGAACAACGGTTTTTAGAACGACCAAACCACAGAGAATATGATACTGTTATATCACTCAACCTGATGTCAACACACAACATAATGTAGTAACGATTCACGGTAACACTGTCACGACCCTCGGCGTGGCACCGACACGTCACGCACTGTGACGTGGACACATCCCTCACTGTGACACAGACGTGTTCATCACTTTGAAACAGTCTCATCTCTTATCCTGACAGTAACAGCTACTCCACCGAAACACCGACATAACAGTCACCGTCACAAAGACAAATCCCTCACCGTGACACCGACAAGCCCGTCAGAGTGTCACCCACTCCTTCTGACTGTGAGAACAACGCTAAACATACTGTGACACTGACACATCCACCGTGTCCATAGAACCATAGAAACTACAGCACAGAAACAGGCCCTTCGGCCCTTCTTGGCTGTGCCGAACCATTTTCTGCCTAGTCCCACTGACCTGCACACGGACCATATCCCTCCATACACCTCCCATCCATGCATGTGTCCAATTTATTCTTAAATGTTAAAAAGAACCCGCATTTACCACCTCGTCTGGCAGCTCATTCCATACTCCCACCACTCTCTGTGTGAACAAGCCCCACCTAATGTTCCCTTTAAACTTTTCCCCCCTCACCCTTAACCCATGTCCTCTGTTTTTTTTTTGTCGCCTTGCCTCAGTGGAAAAAGCCTGCTTGCATTCACTCTATCTATACCTATCATAATTTTATATACTTCTATTAAATCTCCCCTCATTCTTCTACGCTCCAGGGAATAAAGTCCTAACCTATTCAACCTTTCTCTGTAACTGAGTTTCTCAAGTCCCGGCAACATCCTTGTAAACCTTCTCTTCACTCTTTCAACCTTATTTATATCCTTCCTGTAATTTGGTGACCAAAACTGAACACAATACTCCAGATTCGGCCACACCAATGCCTTATACAACCTCATCATAACATTCCAGCTCTTATACTCAATACTTTGATTAATAAAGGCCAATGTACCAAAAGCTCTCTTTACGACCCTATCTACCGGTGACGCCACTTTTAGGGAATTTTGTATCTGTATTCCCAGATCCCTCTGTTCCACTGCATTCCTCAGTGCCTTACCATTAACCCTGTATGTTCTACGTTGGTTTGTCCTTCCAACGTGCAATACCTCACACTTGTCAGTATTAAACTCCATCTGCCATTTTTCAGCCCATTTTTCCGGCTGGTCCAAATCCCTCTGCAGGCTCTGAAAACCTTCCTCACTGCTTACTACATCACCAATCTTTGTATCATCAGCAAACTTGCTGATCCAATTTACCACATTATCATCCAGATCATTGATATAGATGACAAATAACAATGGACCCAGCACTGATCCCTCTGGCACACCACTAGTCACAGGCCTCCACTCAGAGAAGCAATTCTCTACCACCACTCTCTGGCTTCTTCCATCGAGCCAATGTCTAATCCAATTTACCATTCTCCATGTATCCCTAGCGACTGAATTTTCCTAACTGATCTCCCATGCGGGACCTTGCCAAAGGCCTTACTGAAGTCCATGTAGACAATATCCACTGCCTTCCCTTCATCCACTTTCCTGGTAACCTCCTCGAAAAACTCCAACAGATTGGTCAAACATGACCTACCACGCACAAAGCCATGTTGACTCTCCCTAATAAGCCCCTGTCTATCCAAATGCTTGTAGATTCTGTCTTTTAGTACTCTCTCCAATAACTTACCTACTACTGATGTTAAACTCACCGGCCTATAATTTCCCGGATTGCTTTTCGATCCTTTTTTAAACGTCAAATGGTCCTTGACACAGACACGCCACTCACGGCGACGTCGACATGTTTTCCACTGCAACATCAAACCACTGGACACTATGATACCGACGAGTCTCTCACTGCAACACGTCAAATCTCGCACTGTGATCCCGACACCGTGACATAGAGATACATCGCGATGTGACTCGGTACACCTCTCACATGGATCAAAAAACACCTACAACAGTGACAGCTACGCGTCTCTCACTGAAACTCCGACTCGCTGTGACAGGGAATAAACTATCACTGCGACACTGACGCAGCCCCCATCGTGACACCAACAAAAAACTCGCTGATACCCTGTTAATCCCCTCAGCCTGTCTCAGACACGTACCGCACGGTGGCGCCGACGCCCCTCACTGTGCCACCAGCACACGCCTCACTGTGACACTGACGCACCACCCTCCGTGACCCGCTCAGTAGCGTGTCGCTGACACACTGTGAACGCCAAACATCCTACACCATCTCAGATCACCTCCGACCGAAACGACAAACCCCTTAGGGATGACTATCAGGAGATGAACAGGACCCAACCCCAATGTCGACCACAAGTCCATGAGTAAACTTCAACCTTCGAATCCAAGATATCTGAGATTTCCCAGCCGAATCTCTCCCAGAGAAGCTGTATCAATTCGGCTCCGAAACACACCTCACAGTGACACCGACACACCCTTCACCGTGACACTGAGACGCACTCACTGTGACACCTACAGGCTCCTCAGCGTGACCATCGAAGCTCCGCACCAATCAAGAACCTATCAATCTCTGCCTTCAATACATCCAACAACGTGGCCTCCACGGCTGGCTGCGGTAACAAACTCCACAAATTCACCACCATCCAGATATAGAAATTTCTCCACAAAACTGCTTTGAAAGGGCGACCCTCTGTCCTGAGGCTGTGCTCTTTTATCCTAGACTGCCCCACCAGGGGAAACATCCTTTCCACAGCGACCCTGTCCAGGCCTTTCAACATTCGAAAGGTTTTAATGAGATCCCCCCTTATTCTTCTAATTTCCACAGAGTACAGACCAGCTCCATCAAACCATCCTCGTATGATAAACCATCCATTCGCTGAATCACCCTTGCGAACCCCCTGTGTACCCTCTCCAATGCCTGCACATCTTTTCTAAGATAAGGGGCCCGCAACTGTTCACAATACTCAAGGTGAGGCCTCTCCTGTGCCTTATAAAGCCTCACAATGACATCCCTACCCTCGTATTCCAGACCTCTAGAAATGAATACTAACATTGAATTTACCTTCCTCACCACCGACTCGACCTTCAGTTATCCTTCAGGGTGTTCTGCACAAGGACTCCCAAGTCCCTCTGCATCTCAGATTCCTGGGTTTTCTCCACATTTAGAAAATAGTCCGCACATTTATTTCTACTGCCAAAGTGCATGACCGGGCATTTTCCAACATTATATTTCGTTTGACATTTTCTTGCCCATTCTCCAAATCTGTTAAGTCCTTCTGCATCCTACCTGTTTCCTCAACACGACCAGCCCCTCCACCAATCTTCATATGATCTGCAAACTTGGCAACAACCATCTATTCCATCATTTAAATCATTGATACACAGCATGAAAAGAAGTTGTTTCAACACCGACCCCTGCGGAACAGAACTAGTCACTTGCAGCCGAAGAGAAAAGGATCATTTTATTCCCAGTCACACCCCTTAACGTGATACCGACACACCGCTCACTGTAGCACCGACACACGGTTCACCGTGACAACGACACCCCCATCACCTCCTCTCTCAGTGTTACAGATCCGTCAGTCTCTGATCGCCTCCGATCAAAATTATCAGAGACTTCTGGAAGAATATCAGGGGATGAACAGGACCCAGCGCCAACGCCGACTGCAAAACGACGAGCTGAACTCCACCCTTGAATACAGGACAACCGAGAATTCACGCCTGGATCTCTCCCTGAGGACCTGTCTCAAGAATGTTTCGGCCCTCGACAACAACGTCTCCGTCCTCGAAAGCAAGTTATTTGTTCTCGAGAGCAACCACTCCACCCTTGAAAACAAGGTGTTAGTCCTGGAAAGCAACCTCTCCGTCCTGAGCAGCAATCTCTCTGATCAGCGCCAAATGCAAACCCATCTCCTTGACAACTTCAGACACCTCGAAATAAAGTACGGAGCTCTCAACGAAACCAAGGCTGAAATCTGCCAACTGCTGTCCAGTAGAAAGGGTGAGATAACATCCACACTTCCCGCGCTACTAATCACAAGGCAGAGATGGGAGGGGAGGCTGTAGTCTGGGGCTGATATCGGGACTGTACGATGAGACGTGCGGCGATACCCGGCAAGTGCGTGAACGGACGGTGTAGCGCAAGCGACACCTAGTGTCTGATCCCGGCAAGTGCGTGAATGGACGGTGTAGCGGGAGCGACACCTAGTGTCTGATCCCGGCAAGTGCGTGAATGGACCGTGTAGCGGGAGCGACACCTACTGTCTGGACCCGGGAGTGCAATGTTGTCGCTGCACAGGAGGAGCTTCACTCTGCATTCGATAGGAGAGCGGAGAAGCTCTGATCCCCGAATATGAGTGGCGTAATAGTGTGGAGGGAGATTCACTCTGTGTCTGACCCCTGAAGGGTGTGATGGGACGGTGTGGAAGGAGATTCACTCTGTGTGTCTGACCCCGGGAGTGTGTGGTGGGACGGTGTGGAGGGAGATTCACTCTGTGTCTGACTCCTGAAGGATGTGAAGGGACGGTGTGGAGGGAGATTCACTCTGTGTGTCTGACCCAGGGAGTGTGTGATGGGACGGTGTGGAGGGAGGTTCACTCTGTGTCTGACCCCGGGAATGAGTGATGGGACGGTGTGGAGGGAGATTCACTCTGTGTCTGACCGCGGGAATGTGTGATGGGACGGTGCGGAGGGAGATTCACTCTGTGTCTGACCGCGGGAATGTGTGATGGGACGGTGCGGACAGAGCGACATTCTGTGTCTGATTTCTAGTGGGTGTACTGGAAGATATGGTGGGAGATTCACTGTTCCTTGTTCCTGAATTGCAGAGCCAGAGTGTTCCCAGGACTGGATCAGATATGAAGGTCCAATTTGAAAGATCTTACGATGTGGCAAAGCAACATTGTTCAAACTCCTGTTCAAAGCTTTTTGAAATATATGCAACAGAGGAAGAGGTATGTGTGAAATTGACGGTACACCTACACCAGAGTAAAGCTCTCTCCACACCGTCCCATCGCACACGCACCCGGTGTTAGAGACAGAAAGAAGCCCACTCCACACCGTCTCATCACACACTCCCGGGGTCAGGCACAGAGTGAATCTCCCTCCACACCGTCCCATCACACACTCCCGGGGTCAGCCACAGAGTGAATCTCCCTCCACACCGTCCCATCACACACTCCCAGGGTCAGACACAGAGTGTATCCCCCTCCACACTGTCCGATCACGCAACCACGCGGTTAGACAGAGCGTGACACTCCTTAACTTGTGTTGGTCCTCAGGCATTAATGAGAGGAATTTAAATTCACAGTATTTTGTTTACAACGCTCTCCACGATCAACAAGGATTACATGGAACATACTGGATTGGAAAATGCAATAGCGGGTGAGCTTTTGGGTCGTGGAGGTCTTTGAACCGACAGAAGGTCAGTGGAATTAGGTTGGACTGTGATACAATGCTGCAGGGAGTCAACCGGTCAGCGGGATTAGACTGTGGACCGTCAGATCCTTGTGGAGGAGAGCGCAGAGCACGAGGAATTGTTTGATGACTTACACGGGCTGTGGGGACAGAGTGGGCAGTGGGTTAGTCTGGATACTGACACGGGCTGTGAGGAGACAGTGGGCAGTGGGTTTAGTCTGGAGACCGACACGGGCTGTGAGGAGAGAGTGGGCAGTGGGTTTAGTCTGGATACTGACACGGGCTGTGAGGAGAGAGTGGGCAGTGGGTTTAGTCTGGAGACTGACACGGGCTGTGAGGAGAGAGTGGGCAGTGGGTTTAATCTGGAGACTGACACGGTCTGTGAGGAGAGAGTGGGCAGTGGGATTAGTCTGGAGACTGACACAGGCTGTGAGGAGAGTATGGGCAGTTTGTTTAGTCTGGAGACTGACACGGGCTGTGAGGAGAGAGTGGGCAGTGGGGTTAGTCTGGAGACTGACACGGGCTGTGAGGAGAGAGTGGGCAGTGGGTTTAGTCTGGAGACTGACACGGGCTGTGAGGAGAGAGTGGGCAGTGGGTTTAATCTGGAGACTGACACGGTCTGTGAGGAGAGAGTGGGCAGTGGGATTAGTCTGGAGACTGACACAGGCTGTGAGGAGAGTATGGGCAGTTTGTTTAGTCTGGAGACTGACACGGGCTGTGAGGAGAGAGTGGGCAGTGGGTTTAGTCTGGATACTGACACGGGCTGTGAGGAGAGAGTGGGCAGTGGGTTTAGTCTGGAGACTGACACGGGCTGTGAGGAGAGAGTGGGCAGTGGGTTTAATCTGGAGACTGACACGGTCTGTGAGGAGAGAGTGGGCAGTGGGATTAGTCTGGAGACTGACACAGGCTGTGAGGAGAGTATGGGCAGTTTGTTTAGTCTGGAGACTGACACGGGCTGTGAGGAGAGAGTGGGCAGTGGGGTTAGTCTGGAGACTGACACGGGCTGTGAGGAGAGAGTGGGCAGTGGGATTAGTATTATGGGATTTGACAGTGTTCTGTGGGGTGACAGTGGGGCAGTGGGATTAATATGGGGACAGACTCAAGTCCCTGGGGTGACGGTGGGACAGTGGGATTAATATGGGGACAGACTCAAGTCCCTGGGGTGACGGTGGGACAGTGGGATTAATATGGGGACAGACTCAAGTCCCTGGGGTGACGGTGGGACAGTGGGATTAATATGGGGACAGACTCAAGTCCCTGGGGTGACGGTGGGACAGTGGGAACACTTTCTGGACTGGCACAGATTTAAGTACTCCGTCCTGAAATTGATTCCTCCTCTTTAACAGGAAAGTGGCCTCTAAGGCCGAGTACACGGTGACCTTTAGAAAGTACGAGTGCACGGAATGTAAATCCGGCAGGGCTAACCGCTGCAATAATTATCATCACCGTTTCATCTGTGAGAAGCCAGCACCTTTGTGCCCGGATATTCCTGGAAAGTTCCAGGATCTCTGTCAAAAGCCGGCGCTGTCCACTTGGACAAAGTGACAGCCCCTTCTTTGTCCTTCCACTCACTCCCGCACTCGCACTCACCCGTCCCTCTTGCCGGGCGCCACCATCCTAATGCCCTCTCTCTTTCTCTCGCACTCTGATTTGCCATGTTACCCTCTCTTAGCCCCCGTTCCTCCAATCTCTCTCTCCGTCTTCGCTCCTCATTTCCTCCTTCCCTCACTCTCTCTCAAATCTTCCCCATCTCTCTCCCTAGTTTCTCTATTCCCTCTCTACCCCTCTCTCGCCCAACCCTCTCCACCTATCTTACCCATTTCACTCTCCTCCTCTTTCTTCATCTATTCTCCCCTCAATGCTTTGTTTTCTGGTTCTCCATACCGCAATTCTGTTGAAAAAGGCGCTGCTGTCTGTGCCCCTCGTGGTTCTACACACCTCTGTTCTGTCACCTCTACACTCCAAGGCATAAGATCCTGATTAACCCCCATTCCTGCTCATAACTTAGTACCTCTGTCCCGGTATTATCCTCGTAAATCTTCCTCTGCACTCTTCCCAGCTCAACGGCATCTTTCCTACAGCAGGGCGACCAAATCCGAACACCGTGCTCCCAGTGCGGCCTCACCGACGTCTCGTACAACTGGGACGTGACCTCCGACTCCCGTACTCCGTGTCCTGACTGATGAAGGCCAGCGTGTCAAATATCCTCTCTATCCCTCTCGCATCTTTTCCAACAGAATCAGGAACTAATTAATTATCTGTGACTTATAAGCCCCGAGATTTGTTCTTTTGCCCCAAGAGTATTGCGCAAGGAAGTAAAATTAATGTAAATTATAAAAAAGCAATAAACACCGCAAAACAAATATGGAGGTGGTGTCGGACAACGGAAATGCGATGGTGCAGGAGAAAGAGGTGTTGCTGAATCGTTGGGGCTCCAGGCTCCCAATGGTAGTAATGAGCAGGGAGCTTGTCCCGGGTGGTGATGGATGTCGCCGCCTCGAGGCATTGCATCTTGAATAGGCCCTTGACGGTGGGGTTGGTGGTGCCCGTGATAAATCTAGAGCCCTCTGTACCCTCTGGCGACCCTGTGTGTTCTAAACTCCACCTCAGCTTCCAACGATCATCTGTGAACATTCGGTACTCTTCAATGAAAGGCAAATTCTTATCAAACACCTGACGTCGGAATCCCTTCTGTAACGAGAGGAGTATAGGAGGTGGTGAAGGAAAATACAGGGTTGGGTCTGGAATACATTCAGACACAAACTCGAAATAAACAAGACGACAGCAACGAAATCCAAAGATAAAATCACAAACAGTATTACTAGAAATAGATCTCTTACAGTTGAGCACCGAGTGCTCGGCACGAGTCCTCTGACGACACACATTGCATGCAGGAGTGTTACAGGCAATAATAGCCAGTCTGAGTCCAATAGGGAAAGGGACAGTGAACCACACTCCAGGGAATGGACGTGCCGAAATTTCGATGCCTGCCACTGTTCCGTCGAAACTATGGCAACTTCTTCGTGCTTGCATGAATGAGTTGGGCCCACTGTAGACCCTCTGAGTTGCTGACACCCAAAAACGTGAGCCCTGACAGGGCGAAGCAAAATCTGATGTAGCAGTACTTCAGAGGAACAAAGGAAATTACAGAGGTACTGGAATGGCGTGCGTTTCTAGGGAAAATGAAGAAGGTGCAGGACACGTGTATTCCAAAAATGAAGAAATACTCAAACGGCAAAATAGTACAACGGCGGATGACAAGGGAAGTGAAAGCCATTGTAAAAGCAAAAGAAACGGCATACAGCAAAACAAAAAAAAAAAAGTGGGAAGACAGGGGATTAGGAAGTTTATAAAAACCTACAGATTGCAACTAAAAAAAAAAGACGGGAAAAGATGAGATATGAAAGCAAGCTAGCAAACAATATCAAAGGGGGGAGTAAAAGTTTATTTTTCCAAGAATGTTCAAAATGGAAGGGAAATGAGAGTGGATAGAGGACCGCTAGAAAATGAGGTCAGGGGAATAATAACGGGGGACAAGGAGATGGCTGATGACTAAATGAGCATTTTACATCTGTCTTCACTGTGGAAGACTAGGGCATTATTCCTGATGTTGTAGTGTCTGAAGGAAGAGAACTCTGAACAGTACCTACCACAAGGGAGAAGATGCTCAAAACGCTCAGAGACCTAAGTCACCTGGACCTGAGGCAAGCCGGGGAGAAATTACCTGCAATAGAGGAGATGTGGACTGCGGAGACATTCAACTTTAGGGACTCCCCGGCACCTGCATGTTGGAGAAGAGGAGATAGAAACATAGAAAATAGGTGCAGGAGTAGGCCATTCGGCCCTTCGAGCCTGCACCGCCATTTATTATGATCATAGCTGATCATCCAACTCAGAACACCGCCCCAGCCTTCCCTCCATACCGCCTGATCCCCGTAGCCACAAGGGCCATGTCTAACTCCCTCTTAAATATAGCCAATGAACTGGCCTCAACTGTTTCCTGTGGCAGAGAATTCACAGATTCACCACTCTCTGTGTGAAGAAGTTTTTCCTAATCTCGTTCCTAAAAGGCTTCCCCTCTATCCTCAAGCTGTGACCCCTTGTTCTGGACTTCCCCAACATCGGGAACAATCTTCCTGCATCTAGCCTGTCCAATCCCTTTAGGATCTTATACGTTTCAATCAGAGCCCCCCTCAATCTTCTAAATTCCAACGAGTACAAGCCCAGTTCATCCAGTCTTTCTTCATATGAAAGTCCTGCCATCCCAGGAATCAATCTGGTGAACCTTCTCTGTACTCCCTCTATGGCAAGGATGTCTTTCCTCAGATTAGGGGACCAAAACTGCACACAATACTCCAGGTGTGGTCTCACCAAGGCCTTGTACAACTGCAGTAGTACCTCCCTGCTCCTGTACTCGAATCCTCTCGCTATAAATGGAGAAGATGTTGGATGTGGAAGATTATTTTACTGACGTGTCTGATGTGGGTTGTTCCAACAGCACTCGCCACACTGGTCCCACTCGAGTGGGAAAGTGTATAGTCATGCATTTTTGTGGAAGAAATAAACTGACAGTCGATTACTTAGATGGCGAGAGATTTCAAATTGCATAAATGCAAAGGGGCTTGGGAGTGTTTGTGCAAGATTAGCTTAAAAGTTAACCTCCAGGTTGAGTCGGTGGTGAAGAGGGCGAATGCAATGTTGGCATTCATTTCAAGACGTATAGAACATAAACATAAAGTTGTGGTGGTAGGGGATATTAATTTTCCGTATATTGATTGGGGCTCCCATACTGTTAGGGACCTAAATGGTTTAGAGTTTGTAAAATGTGTTCAGGAAAGTTTTCTAAACCAATATATAGAGGTACCAACCAGAATGGATGCAATATTGCATCTCCTGTTAGGAAACGAGGTAGGGCAAGTGACGGAAGTGTGTTTAGGGGAGCACTTTGGTTCCAGTGATCATAACACCGTTAGTTTCAACTTGATAATGGACAAGGATAGATCTGGTGCTAGGGTTGAGGCTCTGAACTGGAAGAAGTTCAAATGTGAAGATATGAGAAAGGATCTAAAAAGCATGGATTATGACAGGTTGTTCTCTGGCAAAGATGTGATCGGTAGGTGGGAAGCCTTCAAAGGAGAAATTTTGAGAGTGCAGAGCTTGTATGTTCCTGTCAGGATTAAAGGCAAAGTGAATAGGAATAAGGAACCTTGGTTCGCAAGGGATATAGTAACTCTCACAAAGAAGAAGAGAGAGTTGTATGACACGTATAGAAAGCATGGGAGTAAGTAAGGTGTTTGAGGAGTATAAAAGTGCAAGGAAATACTTAAAAAAGGAAATCAGGAGGGCTAAAAGAAGACACACAAAGTGAAGGATAATCCAAAGAGCTTTTACAGGTATATTATGAGTAAACGGTTTGTAAGGGATAAAATTGGTCCTCTTGAAGATCAGAGTGGTCGGCTATGTGCGGAACCAAAAGAAATGGGGGAGACCTTAAAAGATGTTTTGCGTCTGTATTTACTAACAAAACTGGCATGAAGTCTATGGAATTAAGGGAAACAAGTAGTGAGATCATGGAAACTGTACAGATTGAAAAGGAGGAGGTGCTTGTTATCTTGAGGCAAATTAAAGTGGATAAATCCCCAGGACCTGACAGGGTATTCCCTCAGTTCTTGAAGGAGTCTAGTGTTGAAATTGCAGGGGCTCTGGCAGATATATTTAAAATGTCGGTGTCTACGGGTGAGCTGCCGGGGGATTTGAGAGTGGCTCATGTTGATCCACTGTTTAAAAAAGGATCGAAAAGTAATCCGGGAAATTATAGGCTGGTAGGTTTGACGTCGGTAGTGGGTAACTTATTTTAGGGAGTACTGAGAGACAGGAATTACAAGCATTTGGATAGACAGGGACTTATTAGGGAGAGTCAACATGGCTTTGTGCGTGGTAGGTCATGTTTGACCAATCTATTGGAGTTTTCGAGGAGGTTACCAGGAAAGTGGATGAAGGGAAGGCAGTGGATGTTGTCTACATGGACTTCAGTAAGGCCTTTGACAAGGTCCCGCATGGGAGGTTAGTTAGGAAAATTCAGTCGCTTGGTATACCTGGAGAGGTGGTAAATTGGATTAGACATTGGCTCAATGGAAGAAGCCAAAGAGTGGTGGTAGAGAATTGCTTCTCTGAGTGGAGCCTGTGACTAGTGGTGTGCCACAGGGATCAGTGCTGGGTCCATTGTTATTTGTCATCTATATCAATGATCTGGATGATAATGTGGTAAATTGGAGCAGCAAATTTGCTGATGATACAAAGATTGGAGGTGTAGTGGACAGTGAGGAAGGTTTTCAGAGCCTGCAGAGGGACTTGGACCAGCTGGAAAAATGGGCTGAAAAATGGCAGATGGAGGTTAATACAGACAAGTGTGAGGTATTGCACGTTGGAAGGACAAACCAAGGTAGAGCATACAAGGTAAATGGTAGGGCACTGAGGAGTGCAGTGGAACAGAGGGATCTGGGAATACAGATACAAAATTCCCTAAAAATGGCGTCACAAGTAGATAGGGTCGTAAAGAGAACTTTTGGTACATTGGCCTTTATTAATCAAAGTATTGAGTATATGAGCTGGAATGTTATGATGAGGTTGTATAAGGCATTGGTGAGGCCGAATCTGGAGTATTGTGTTCAGTTTTGGTCACCAAATTGCAGGAAGGATATAAATAAGGTTGAAAGAGTGCAGAGAAGGTTTACAAGGATGTTGCCGGGACTTGAGAAAGTTATTTACAGAGAAAGGTTGGATAGGGTGGGACTTTATTCCCTGGAGCGTAGAAGAATGAGGGGAGATTTGATAGAGGTATATAAAATTATGATGGGTATAGATAGAGTGAATTCAAGCAGGCTTTTTCCACTGAGGTAAGGGGAGAAAAAAACCAGAGGACATGGGTTAAGGGTGAGGGGGAGGGGAGTTTAAAGGGAACATTAGGGGGGGCTTCTTCACACAGGGAGTGGTGAGAGTGTGGAATTAGCTGCCAGACGAGGTGGTAAATGTGGGTTCTTCTTTTAACATTTAAGAATAAATTGGACTGATACATGGATGGGAGGTGTATGGAGGGATATGGTCCCTGTGCAGGTCAGTGGGACCAGGCAGAAAATGGTTCGGCACAGCCAAGAAGGGCCAAAAGGACTGTTTCTGTGCTGTAGTTTTTTATGGTTTCTATGGTTTCAGTTAATTTACTGTTTCCTTCTCCATAAATACACAGTTAGAGCAGTTGCAATGGCTTGCTGTAGAGTTGAATACAGGATGTGGGAAGACATGGAGACCTCCAGAGTCCCTGACAACTTCACCTGTAAGAAGGTCATCCAGCTGCTCCTTCTAACACTCTGCGTTACAGAGTTGGAACTGGAACTGGATGAACTCGGGATCACTCGGGAAGCTGAGAGGGTGGTAGGGAGGACACATAGAGAGGTATTTACACCCACAGTGTAGGATACAGGAAACTGGGTGACCGACAGGAAGGGGAAAGAGGTTAAACAGCTAGATCCAGTGCAGAGACCCCTTGTGGCCAACCCGCTCAATAACAGGTATACCGCTTTGGATACTTCTGGATGGGAAGAGAGAGGTGCAAATGACCAGGCAGAAGAAAGTCTCACCGGTCAAGTCTCTGGCACTGAGTGTGGTTCTGTGGGTCAGCAGGGAATAGGGCATGGGAAGGTGGAAGTGTGCCGAGTTGTTGCTATAGAGCTTTCGTTGTTAGAGGAAGAGAAAACCGGTTCAGTGGACGAGAATGAGATTCTTCGATGGTATGTGGTCGTTATCGGTACTAGTAATATCGGTAGGAAGTGGAAGTCAGTTCTGCATAGTTATGAATGTGCAGGTGTGGCCAGAAATTGAAAGAACATTCAGTTTAACACGTGGCTAAGAAGTTGGAGTCGAAACAAGTTCTTCAGATCCCTGGCTCGCTGGGCTCTCTTCCAAGGAAAGTGCGATCTCAAGAGATTTCATTATATTTCAGTTCAATTCAGTTAAAGCAATTCTCTCATACAAGAATACCCATTATGAAGCCAACCTGGAAAACACAATACCAACAGTCATACAAGGCACAAGGCACACATCACATGTATATGATAGAAAGATAGCAAACGCATGAGGCATACCTGCAAAGGACATTCACGAAAAATGTACACACACACACACACACACACACTCACACACTCACACACACACACACACACACACACACACTCACATACACACACACACACTAACACACACACACACACAAACAGACACACAGACACACAGACACACACACACTCACACACTCACACACACACACACACACACACTCACATACACACACACACTAACACACACACACTCACACAGACACACAGACACACAGACACACACACACTCACACTCACACACACACACTCACATACACACACACACTAACACACAGACACACACACTCACACACACACTCACACACTCACACACACACACACACACACTCACACACACACACTCACACACACACTCACACACACACACACTCTCACACACACACACTCTCACACAGAAACACAGACACACACACACTCACACACACACACACACTCACACAGACACACAGACATCACACACACACACACACACTCACACACACACACACTCACACACACAGACACACACACACTCACACACACACTCACACACACACACACACTCACCCACTCACACACACACACACACACTCACACACACACACACACACACACAGACACACACACACACACTCACAGACACACACAGACACACACACACACACTCACACACACACACTCACACACACACACAGACACACACACTCACACACACACACACTCACACACACACACACACACACACACACACTCACAGACACACACACTCACACACACACACACACTCACACACACACACACACACACACACTCACAGACACACACAGACACACACAGACACACTCACACACACACTCACACACTCACACACACTCACACACTCACACACACTCACACACACACACACACACAGACACACACAGACACACACAGACACACACAGACACACTCACACACACACTCACACACTCACACAAACATACACACACAGACACACACTCACACACACACACACACACACACACAGAGGCGCGCGTGCGTGCACTTATATATAGTAACATAGAAACATAGACAATACAGGTCCTTCGCCCAACAAATTTGTGCCGAAGATGTCTCTACCTGAAAAATTACCAAGCTTCCCTACAGCCCTGTATTTTTCTGAGCACATACACCTATCCAAAAGTCTCTTACAAGGCCCTATCGTACCCGCCTCCATCACCGTTGCCGGCAGCTCATTCCATGCACTCACCACTCTCTTCTTAAAAAAACTTACCCCTGACATCTCCTCTGTACCTACTCCCCAGCACCTTAAACCTGTGTCCGCTTTTGGCCACCAGTTCAGCCCTGGGAAAAAGCCTCTGACTATCCACACGTTCAATGCCTCTCCTCATCTTATACACCTCTATCAGGTCACCTCTCATCCTCCGTCGCTCCAAGGAGAAAAGACCGAGTTCACTCAAACTATTCTCATGAAGCATGCTCCCCAATCCAAGCAACATCCTTGTAAACCTCCTCTGCACCATTTCTATTGTTTCCACATCCTTCCAATAGTGAGGCGACCAGAACTGAGCACATTACTCCAAATGGGGTCTGACCAGTGTCCTATATAGCTGCAACATTACCTCTCGGCTCCTAAATTCAATTCCACGATTGATGAAGGCGAATACACTGTATGCCTTCTTTACCACAGAGTCAAACTGCGCAGCTTCTTTGGACATTGTGGACTCGGACCCCAAGATCCTTCTGATCTTCCGTACTGCCAAGAGTCTTAGAATTAATACGATATTCTGCCATCATATTTGAACTACCAAAAAGAACCACTTCATACTTGTCTAGGTTAAACTCCATCTGCCACTTCTCATCCCAGTTTTGCATCCTATCAATGTCCCACTGTAACCTCTGACAGCCCACCACACTATCCACAAGATCTCCTACCTACTTCGGGCCCTGAGCCCTTTGAATCCCACCGTAATCTACAACAGAGCTTGACTTCTGCCGTGTGAACACTAGGGGGCAGCACAGACTACAGGCTGCGCCACTCCGCCCCCACGTCGTGCAGCTCCTTCATGTCCTCTGCCAGCGAGCAGCTCTCTCTGTTTACACCGGAGCTGGAGTGGAACTAATATCCCAGAGGGAAAGTTTGCTATTAGAAAGTGGGAGTGGCGGTGTTTAATCTGGAGCTTCAGCGGGATGAAAACCAAAATGCCTTAACAGACAGTAGAGTGGTTGTTGGGGTAGATATTGTCAAGACCTCAGACAAAGTCAGAAAGCAAAGGGTTGATCCTGCCGGGACTCATGTTCTGAGCTGAGTACATTTCAATGCAGGAAGTGTTGTACGAAAGGCAGATGAGCTCAGTGCAGGGGCCAACGACTGGAGGCATGATATTTTAGCCGTTAGTGAGAGTTAGTTTGAAGAAGGCCAGGTCCGTTTGCTCGATATTCCGATTTGCCACTTTTTTTTTTTTCTGTCGTGCTAATGCGGAAACATTTTAGGGCGTGGGGCTGCTTTACAAGTCGTTGGAAATATGACGGGGGTGCTAAGTTCCGACAGACTGGAGAACTCGTCTAGGTGAGGCTTTAAAGGTGGAACTAAGGATTATGAAATGTATGAACTCGTACATGGGGCTACATTATCCACCACCGAACATTCCCGGGGGGTCAGCGAAACAAATCTGTGCAGATATCGCAGACAGTTGCAATAAATATAAGGTCGTGACAGTGGGTGATTTTAAGTTTCTAGGTATTGACTGTGACTCTCAGACTGTGAAAGAAGTAGTGGGATAGTTTGTCAAATGTTTTCATGAAAGTTACCTTCATAATAGGTAGAAAGTCCCAACGAGAGAGTGCAATACTTGATCTCATCTGACCGAATAGGAGAAGGCAGGGGCAGAGATTGGTGTAGGGGACCGCTTTGCATCCAGTGATGGTAATACTATTAGATACGATGTAATTAGGAAAATGGATAGGTCTGACCTCGGGTTCAGTTTCGTATTCAGGTTCACATCAAATCGAGACTCAGATAGACCAGATAGCGTGTATCTTTTACCCCCAGGGTGAAAACGTCTAACGCCGGAGGGCCCGGATTAAGGTGAGAGAGAGTAGGTTCAAAGGAGATGAGTTTGGCAAGTTTTTTTTTAACAGAGATGGCTTTGTGATTGGAACGTGTTACCAGCGCTGGTGTTGGAGGGAGATTCATAGAAGCGTTCAAGTGGATCTTTAACAAGCATGACTATGCAGAGAATGGAGAGAGATGGACATTGTGTCGGCAGAAGGAATCGGTTTAATTGGTATATCACAAACTTTGGGCCGAAGACTCTGTTCTGTTGTGTGATTTATGTTTTCTGCTCTGTACAAAGAGCAGAGTCTGATTTAAGCTCATCAGGTGGGAAGAGCAGGGAGTTGGGAAGAACAAGGAACTTGAGAATTTATCGCAAACAAAGGAAACGAGCAGTTTACAGACGGCATAGACAGTGAACAAGACACACAACGAACATCGTCTTCAAAGCGACACTGAAAGACCATAAGACGATAAAACCATAAGACAAAGAAGCAGAGTCGACCAATCAGCCCATCGAGTCTGCTCCGCCATTTTATCATGAGCTGATCCATTCTTCCATTTAGTCCCACACCCCGCCTTCTCACCATAACCTTTGATGCCCTGGCTACTCAGATACCTATTATCTCTGCCTTAAATGCACCCGATGACTTCGCCTCCTCTGCCGCCCGTGGCAACAAATTCCATAGATTCACCACCCTCTGGCTAAAACAAAATCACATCTCTGTTCTGAATCGGCGCCCTTCAACCTTAAGTCATGCCCTCTCATCCTAGACTCCCCCATCATGGGAAACAACTTTGCCACATCCACTCTGTCCATGCCTTTCAACATTCCAAATGTTTCTATGAGGTCTCCCCTCATTCTTTTAAACTCCAAGGAATACAGTCCACAAGCGGACAAACGTTCCTCATATGTTAAACTTCTCATTCCCGGAATCATTCCAGTGAATCTTCTCTGTACCCTCTCCAACGTCAGCACATCCTTTCTTAAATAAAGAGACCAAAACTGCCCACAGTACTCCAAGTGAGGTCTCACCAGTGCGTTATAGAGCCTCAACATCACATCCCTGCTCCTATACTCTATTCCTCTAGAAATGAATGCCAACATTGCATTCGCCTTCTTCACCACCGACTCAACCTGGAGGTTCACCTTCAGGGTATCCTGCACGAGGACTCCCAAGTCCCATGGCATCACACAAGTTTGAATTCTATCCACATTTAAATAATTGTCTGCCAGTTTATTTCTGCTATCAAAGTGCATAAACATACACTTTCTAACATTGTATTTCATTTGCCACTTCTTTGCCATTTCTTCCAATCTATCCAAGTTTCTCTGCAGACTTTCTGTTTCCTCAGCCCTACGGGCCCCTCCACCTACCTTTGTAGCATCAGCAAAGTTAGCCACAAAGCCATCTATTCCATAATCCAAATCATTGTTGTACAAAGTAAAGAGAAACGGCCCCATCAGGGACCCCTGCGGAACACCTCTGGTAACTGACAGCCAGCCAGAATGGGATCCTTTTATTCGGACTCTCTGTTTCCTGCCAATCAGCCAACGCTCTATCTACGTATCTAACTTTCCCGTATTTCTATGGTCTCTTACCTTGTTTAGCAGCCTCATGTGCGGCAGCTCGTCAAAGACCTTCAGAAAATCCAAATATACAACATCCACTGCATTTCCTTTGTCTAGCCCACTTGTAATTTCCTCAAAAAATTGCAATAGGTTTGTCAGGCAGGATTTTCCTTTAAGGAAATCATGCTGAGTTTTTGCCTATCTTGTCATATGCCTCCAGGTATTCCTTAACCACATCCTTGACAATCGACTCCAACAACTTCCCAACCACCGATGTCAAGTTAACAGCTCTATAATTTCCCTTTTGCTTCCTTGCCCCCTTCTTAAATAGCGGAGTGACATTTGCAATCTTCCAGTCCTCCGGAACCATGCCAGAATCCATCGACTTTTGAAAGATCATCGATAATGCCACCGCAATCTCCACAGCTATTTCCTTCAGAACACGCGGGTGCATTCCATCTGGTCCGGGAGATTTATCTACCCTTACCGACTATTCAGCTTCCTGAGTACTTTCTCTGTCGTAATTATGACTGCGCACACTTCTCTTCCCTGACACCCTTGAGTGTCTGGTATACTGCTGATGTCTTCCTCAGTGAAGACATGCAAAATACTCGTTCAGTTCTTCCTCAACTATCTCCCTATCTCCCATTACAATTTCTCCAGCATCATTTTCCATTGGTCCTATGTCTCCTCTCACCGGTCTTTTACTCTTTATATACTTGAAAAAGCCTTTGGTATCCTCTTTGATGTTATTTGCTAGCTTCCTTTCATAGTTCACAACTTCTCTATTCACAACTTCTTAGTTTCCTTTTCTAAGGTTTTAAAAACTTCCCAATCCTCTGTCTTCCAACTAATTTTTGCTTCCTTGTATCCCCTCTCCTTTGCTTTAACTTTGGCTTTGACTTCTCTTGTCAGCCACGGTTGCATCCTTTTCCCATTCGAAAATTTCTTCTTTTTTGGAATCTATCTGTCTTGCACCTTCCTCATTTGTCGCATAAACTCCAGCCACTGCAGCTCTGCCGTCCTTCCCGCTGGTGTCCCTTTCCAGTCATCTTGTGTCATTTCCTCTCTCATGCCACTGTAATTTCCTTTACTCCACTGAAATATCGACACATTGGACTTCAGCTTCTCTTTTTCAAATTTCACAGTGAACTCAATCATGTTATGATCACTGTCTCCTAAGGGTTCCTTCACCTCAATCTCTCTGCACAATACCCAATCCAGTGCAGCCGATCCCCTAGTGGGCTCAACAACAAGCTGTTCTAAAAAGCCATCTCGCAGACATTCTACAAATTCTCTCTCTTGAAATCCAGTGCCGACCTAATTTTCCCAATCCACTCGCATGTTAAAATCCCCCACAATTACCATAACACTACCCTTCGGACAAGCCTTTTCTATTTCCTGTTGTAATTTGTTGCTCACATTACTGCAGCTGTTTGGAAGCCTGTATATAACTGCCATCAGGGTCCTCTTACCCCTGCGATTTCTCAGCTCAACCCATATGATTCTGATCTTATATCACCTCTTTCTAATGATTTAATATCATTTCTTACCAATAAAGCCACGCCTCCCCCTGTGTCTACCTTCCTATCCTTCCGGTACACCGTGTATCCTTGGACGTTCAGCTCCCAGAGACATGCATCCTTTAGCCACGTCTCAGTGATGGCCACAATATCATACCTGCCAATCTGTAGCGGCACGAGAAGATCATCCCCTTTATTCCTTATGCTGAGTGCATTTAAGTATAACACCTTATGCGCGATATTTGGTACCCTTTGCTTTGATTTCACAGCAACTTTATTGCACTGCAACTCATCCCAATGGCTACAAATTTGCCCCATCACCTGCCTGTCTTTCCTGACATCTTTACTGCTCACTATCTTAGATTTATTTCTGTGTCCCCTTCCTCTGCTCTATCATTCCGGTTCCCGTCCCCCTGCCAAATGAGTTTAAACCCTCCCTCACAGCTCTATTAAACCTTCCCGCCAGAATACTGGTCCCCTTCGGGTTCAGGTACAAACCGTCCTCTTTGAACAGGTCATACATCCCACAGTAGAGATCCCAATGATCCTAGAATCCGAAGCCATGTCCCCTGCACCACTCTCTCAGCCACGCATTCATCTGCCTGATTTTACTATTCTTGCCCTCGCTGGCACGTGGTACAGGTAGCAATCCCGAGTTTACTACCCTGGAGGTCCTGCTTCTCAGCTTCCTTCCTAACTCCTGGAAATCTCTCTTCAGGACCTCTTCCCTTTTCCTATTTATGTCATTGGTATCAAGACAGCTGGCTGCTGGCCCTCTCCCTTCGGAATTTTCTGGAAACGATCATGACATCCCGTACCCTGGCACCTAGGAGGAAACACATAATTCCCCGGAGTGTGGTTAGCTGCCACCTTCCCTTTAAGAGTCAGACTGCCAATCATTGCCTGTCCACATTGCGTCATGGAATGCCTGTCCATGAAGGTCTCGAGCCGAGCACTCAGTGCTCAACCGTAGGAGACCCAGTTCGAGTACTACTGTTTGTGATTTTGTCTCTGGATTTCTTCACTGTCCTCTTGTTTATTTCGAGTCTGAGTCGGAGTGTATTCTGGACCTTACTCGGCAATTGCCTTCACTATCATCCATATCTCTCTCGTTACAAAGGGGCTTACAGAGTTAGGAGTGTGAGGAGATGTGGTCTCTCATTGAAGACTCGCATCTTTCTCGGGATGTACGGTGGGTGTCGATCATTCTGGCTTGTCGCATGGCCGCCTGGTGTGGAGGCTGCAACGCAGAGGGTCGCCACGGACCATAGAAGGTTCTAGACTCAGCCGGCACCATCACGGGCACAACCCTCCCGTCCATCGAGGACATGTTCAGGAGGAATGACTCGGGAAGACCGCATCCATCAGCGAGGGCCGTCTCCCGCTGGGAAATGCCCTGTGCTCATCGGTACCATCGGGGAAGGGGTACAGGAGCCGGAAAACTCAACAATTTACAAGCAGTTGCTTCCCCTCCGACATCAGATTGCGAACGCTCCCTGAACACACAAACACTCCCTCGGTATTCACCTTTTTGCAGTATTTATTAAATTCCCCAATTTACGTTAATTTTACATCTTTGCACCGTACTGAAGCCACGTTGCAGTTGTACAAAAGGTCGGTGAGGCCGCGCTGGGAGTACGGTGTTCAGTTCTAGTCGCGCTGCTGTAGGAAAGATGCCACTGAGCTGGAAAGAGTGCAGAGGGAGATTTACGAGGATGTTGCCAAGACTCGAGGGTCTGAGTTAAGGAGAGAAGGCAAGAAGGATCGGACTTTGTTCCTTGGAGCGTAGGTATGAAGCCAGGAGAGGTACAGATAGGGTGAAGGTGCACAGTCTTTTTCCCCCGGGTTAGTGAACTGAGGGCCAGCGTGCACGGAATTGAGGCGAGAGTGGGTGGAGGGAACCGACAGAAGAGAGGGAGACAAGCCGAATGAGTTGGGGATAAGAGGGACAGAGAGAGAAGAGGGGTGGAAAGGGGGAATAAATGTGGGGAGCGGAGCCCGGGGGGGACAAGAGTGGTCCAGATGGGGAGAGGGGGAGTAGTGTGGGAGAATGGGGATGCGAGCAGAGGAGGAGATTGGGGTAGCTGTTAGGGCAGAGAGGGTGGGAGGGGATGAAAGGATGGGGGAGTGAGAGTGGAGTAAATTGAATGGGGAGAAGTGGGATATAGTCATTTGATTAAATCCGGCCCCACGGGGTGTTGACAAAGACCTTGGATCACCTCAGGAATATCCGGGTATAAATATGCAGACTTCTCGCAGATGAATCCGTATTTACTTTCGCAATTGTAGCTCTTTGAATTCGAATAACACTTACTGCAGATGGGCGGTCTATAGAGCATCTTCCACAGAAGATTAGAGGCCACATTCCTATCAAAGAGGGTCAGACATTTCAACAGAGACAAAACAGATCCAGCGACAACCGGAGACCAAACTAATCTCACTAATCTGCATTCTCTCCACAGCCCCTTGTCAGCTTCTAAACTAATCCCATGACACCACGCTCTCTCCACAGCCCCCCGGGTTTTTGGCCGTACGAATCCCACTACAGCGCTCTCCCCTGCAATCCCAAGTCAGTTCACACACTGCACCACCCTCTCCCGAGAACCCTGCGTTAGTCAACAGAATAATTCCACTGACCTAATCTCCACACACCCCTGTGTCAGTCTCCAAATTTATCCCACTGACCCACTCTCTCCCCACAGATCTGTGTCAGTTTCCAAACTAATCCCACTGCCCGACTCCCTCCTCACGGCCCAGTGTCAGTCTCCAAACTTAACCCACTGACCCACACTCTCCCCGCGGCCTCGTGTCTGACTGAAAACTAATCGCACTGTCCGACTCTCTCCCCACACCCTCGTGTCACTCCCACACCACCGACCTGTAATAGTCCAATCCTCACCCGTCTCTGCATTTTCCAATCCAGAAAGTTCCGTATTTATAGACGACAGAGCTGGAAACAAAATCCTGTGAAATGAAATCCCTTCGATTAATGTGCATGTTACTCCCTGGGAAAAGTTTCACAGCTGATGTAATGGTTTCTCTGCAGCAGCAGTGTGTTTGGGTTATGTCTGGAGATAACGGGGCCTTGTGAATGTGTGGCGTCCCATAATGGGAGGGGTGTTCTTTCTAGTGCGTCCGAGAGCGTGGGATTCGCGGGCTTTTGTTAGAGAAAAGATGCAAAGACAAGATGCCAGAACGGGGAACTAGTAGACTGCAGGTCTGAGCGGACTTGGAATGGGGTCGGGAGTCAACGACGCCCCGGGGGAAATCGATAGAGAACGAACGGACGGGAAAACAATGAACGACAAAGAGCAAATTAGACTTTTCCGTTAAAATGGGCCCTTTTTCTCTTTGTTTTCGATACTAACCATACAGTCGTTAAGAATAATAAAGCTCAGTCGTTTAATTGCATATGGTGCGCTGTTTGTTCTTTCGTGGGATTAATTTATAACCGGGCAACACATCACGCAGCATGCACAAAAACGAGATTTCTCAGTTCGGCCAGGCCGGAGGCAGTGTTGCCCCCCGACCCCCAGAAAAAAGTCGAACCTGAGAGTTACATTAATCCTCTCTCCATGCCTGACCACGGGGAGAAGTGAAGAGAAGCACAGAGATGGAATCACTCAGTGTCTGATCCCAGGGATGTGCAATGGGACTGTGTGGAGGGAGATTCACTCTGTGTCTGACCACGGGAGTGTGTGATGGGACGGTGTGGAGGGAGATTCACTCTGTGTCTGATCCCAGGGATGTGCAATGGGACTGTGTGGAGGGAGATTCACTCTGTGTCTGACCACGGGAGTGTGTGATGGGACGGTGTGGAGGGAGATTCACTCTGTGTCTGATCCCAGGGATGTGCAATGGGACTGTGTGGAGGGAGATTCACTCTGTGTCTGACCACGGGAGTGTGTGATGGGACGGTGTGGAGGGAGATTCACTCTGTGTCTGACCCCAGGGATGTGCAATGGGACGGTGTGGAGGGAGATTCACTCTGTGTCTGACCCCGGGAGTGAGTGATGGGACGGCGCGGAGGGAGATTCACTCTGTGTCTGACCCCGGGAGTGTATGATGGGACGGTGTGGAGGGAGATTCACTCTGTGTCTGATCCCAGGGATGTGCAATGGGACGGTGTGGAGGGAGATTCACTCTGCGTCTGACCCCGGGAGTGTGCAATGTGCCGTTGTGGAGGGAGATTCACTCTGTGTCTGACCCCAGGGATGTGCAATGGGACGGTGTGGCGGGAGATTCACTCTGTGTCTCATCCCAGGGATGTGCAATGGGACGGTGTGGAGTTAGATTCACTCTGTGTCTGACCCCGGGAGTGTGCAGTGGGACGTTGTGGAGGGAGATTCACTCTGTTTCTGACCCCGGGAGTGTGTGACGGGACGGTGTGGAGGGAGATTCACTCTGTGTCTGACCCCGGGAGTGTGTGATGGGACGGTGTGGAGGGAGATTCACTCTGTGTCTGATCCCAGGGATGTGCAATGGGACGGTATGGAGGGAGATTCACTCTGTGTCTGACCCCGGGAGTGTGCAATGGGACGCTGTGGAGGGAGATTCACTCTGTGTCTGACCCCGGCAGTGTGTGATGGGACGGTGTGGAGGGAGATTCACTCTGTGTCTGATCCCAGGGATGTGCAATGGGACGGTGTGGAGGGAGATTCACTCTGTGTCTGACCCCGGGAGTGTGTGATGGGACGGTGCGGAGGGAGATTCACTCTGTGTCTGACCCCGGGAGTGTGTGATGGGACGGTGTTCAGGGAGATTCACTCTGTGTGTCTGACCCCGGGAGTGTGTGATGCGACGGTGTGGAGGGAGATTCACTCTATGTCTGATCCCAGGGATGTGCAATGGGACGGTGTGGAGGGAGATTCGCTCTGTGTCTTACCCCGGGAGTGTGTGATGGGACGGTGTGGAGGGAGATTCACTCTGTGTCGGACCCCGGGAGTGTGCGATGGGACAGTGTGGAGGGAGATTCACTCTGTGTCTGATCCCAGGGATGTGCAATGGGACGGTGTGGAGGGAGTTTCACTCTGTGTCTGACCCCGTGAGTGTGCAATGGGACGTTGTGGAGGGAGATTCACTCTGTGTGTGACCCCGGAAGTGTGCAATGGGACGTTGTGGAAGGAGATTCACTCTGTTTCTGACCCCGGGAATGTGTGACCGGACGGTGTGGAGGGAGATTCACTCTGTGTCTGACCCCGGGAGTGTGTGATGGGACGGTGTGGAGGGAGATTCACTCTGTGTCTGATCCCAGCGATGTGCAATGGGACGGTGTGGAGGGAGATTCACTCTGTGTCTGACCCCAGGAGTGTGCAAAGGGACGTTCTGGAGGGAGATTCACTCTGTGTCTGACCCCGGGAGTTTGTGATGGGACGGTGTGGAGGGAGATTCACTCTGTGTCTGACCCCGGGAGTGTGTGATGGGACGGTGTGGAGGGAGCTTCAGTCTGTGTTTGACCCCGGGAGTGTGTGATGGGACGGTGTTCAGGGAGATTCATTCTGTGTGTCTGACCCCGGGAGTGTGTGATGGGACGGTGTGGAGGGAGATTCACTCTGTGCCTGACCCCGGGAGTGTGTGATGGGACAGTGTGGAGGGAGGTTCACTCTGTGTCTGACCCCGGGAGTGTGTGATGGGACGGTGTGGAGGGAGATTCACTCTGTGTCTGACCCCGGGAGTGTGTGATGGGACGGTGTGGAGGGAGATTCACTCTGTGTCTGATCCCAGGGATGTGCAATGGGACGGTGTGGAGGGAGATTCACTTTGTGTGTCTGACCCCGGGAGTGTGTGATGGGACGGTGTGGAGGGAGATTCACTCTGTGTCTGACCCCGGCAGTGTGTGATGGGACACTGTGGAGGGAGATTCACTCTGTGTCTGATCCCAGGGATGTGCAATGGGACGGTGTGGAGGGAGATTCACTCTGTGTCTGACCCCGGGAGTGAGTGATGGGACGGTGTGGAGGGAGATTCACTCTGTGTCTGACCCCGGGAGTTTGTGATGGGACGGTGTGGAGGGAGATTCACTCTGTGTCTGACCCCGGGAGTGAGTGATGGGACGGTGTGGAGGGAGATTCACTCTGTGTCTGATCCCAGGGATGTGCAATGGGACGGTGTGGAGGGAGATTCACTCTGCGTCTGACCCCGGGAGTGTGCAATGTGCCGTTGTGGAGGGAGATTCACTCTGTGTCTGACCCCAGGGATGTGCAATGGGACGGTGTGGCGGGAGATTCACTCTGTGTCTCATCCCAGGGATGTGCAATGGGACGGTGTGGAGGGAGATTCACTCTGTGTCTGACCCCGGGAGTGTGCAGTGGGACGTTGTGGCGGGAGATTCACTCTGTTTCTGACCCCGGGAGTGTGTGACGGGACGGTGTGGAGGGAGATTCACTCTGTGTCTGACCCCGGGAGTGTGTGATGAGACGGTGTGGAGGGAGATTCATTCTGTGTCTGATCCAAGGGATGTGCAATGGGACGGTGTGGAGGGAGATTCACTCTGTGTCTGACCCCGGGAGTTTGCAATGGGACGCTGTGGAGGGAGATTCACTCTGTGTCTGACCCCGGCAGTGTGTGATGGGACGGTGTGGAGGGAGATTCACTCTGTGTCTGATCCCAGGGATTTGCAATGGGACGGTGTGGAGGGAGATTCACTCTGTGTCTGACCCCGGGAGTGTGTGACGGGACGGTGTGGAGGGAGATTCACTCTGTGTCTGACCCCGGGAGTGTGTGATGAGACGGTGTGGAGGGAGATTCATTCTGTGTCTGATCCAAGGGATGTGCAATGGGACGGTGTGGAGGGAGATTCACTCTGTGTCTGACCCCGGGAGTTTGCAATGGGACGCTGTGGAGGGAGATTCACTCTGTGTCTGACCCCGGCAGTGTGTGATGGGACGGTGTGGAGGGAGATTCACTCTGTGTCTGATCCCAGGGATTTGCAATGGGACGGTGTGGAGGGAGATTCACTCTGTGTCTGACCCCGGGAGTGTGTGATGGGACGGTGCGGAGGGAGATTCACTCTGTGTCTGACCCCGGGAGTGTGTGATGGGACGGTGTTCAGGGAGATTCACTCTGTGTGTCTGACCCCGGGAGTGTGTGATGCGACGGTGTGGAGGGAGATTCACTCTATGTCTGATCCCAGGGATGTGCAATGGGACGGTGTGGAGGGAGATTCGCTCTGTGTCTTACCCCGGGAGTGTGTGATGGGACGGTGTGGAGGGAGATTCACTCTGTGTCTGACCCCGGGAGTGTGCGATGGGACGGTGTGGAGGGAGATTCACTCTGTGTCTGATCCCAGGGATGTGCAATGGGACGGTGTGGAGGGAGATTCACTCTGTGTCTGACCCCGGGAGTGTGCAATGGGACGTTGTGGAGGGAGATTCACTCTGTGTCTGACCCCAGGGATGTGCAATGGGACGGTGTGGAGGGAGATTCACTCTGTGTGTGACCCCGGAAGTGTGCAATGGGACGTTGTGGAAGGAGATTCACTCTGT
Organism: Mobula birostris; assembly: GCF_030028105.1. Classification (NCBI taxonomy): domain Eukaryota; kingdom Metazoa; phylum Chordata; class Chondrichthyes; order Myliobatiformes; family Myliobatidae; genus Mobula; species Mobula birostris. The sequence continues at coordinate 106,474,965 of NC_092382.1, forward strand.
TTCTGACCCCGGGAATGTGTGACCGGACGGTGTGGAGGGAGATTCACTCTGTGTCTGACCCCGGGAGTGTGTGATGGGACGGTGTGGAGGGAGATTCACTCTGTGTCTGATCCCAGCAATGTGCAATGGGACGGTGTGGAGGGAGATTCACTCTGTGTCTGACCCCGGGAGTGTGCAATGGGACGTTCTGGAGGGAGATTCACTCTGTGTCTGACCCCGGGAGTGTGCAATGGGACGCTGTGGAGGGAGATTCACTCTGTGTCTGACCCCGGCAGTGTGTGATGGGACGGTGTGGAGGGAGATTCACTCTGTGTCTGATCCCAGGGATGTGCAATGGGACGGTGTGGAGGGAGATTCACTCTGTGTCTGACCCCGGGAGTGTGTGATGGGACGGTGTTCAGGGAGATTCACTCTGTGTGTCTGACCCCGGGAGTGTGTGATGCGACGGTGTGGAGGGAGATTCACTCTATGTCTGATCCCAGGGATGTGCAATGGGACGGTGTGGAGGGAGATTCGCTCTGTGTCTTACCCCGGGAGTGTGTGATGGGACGGTGTAGAGGGAGATTCACTCTGTGTCTGACCCCGGGAGTGTGCGATGGGACGGTGTGGAGGGAGATTCACTCTGTGTCTGATCCCAGGGATGTGCAATGGGACGGTGTGGAGGGAGATTCACTCTGTGTCTGACCCCGGGAGTGTGCAATGGGACGTTGTGGAGGGAGATTCACTCTGTGTCTGACCCCAGGGATGTGCAATGGGACGGTGTGGAGGGAGATTCACTCTGTGTGTGACCCCGGAAGTGTGCAATGGGACGTTGTGGAAGGAGATTCACTCTGTTTCTGACCCCGGGAATGTGTGACCGGACGGTGTGGAGGGAGATTCACTCTGTGTCTGACCCCGGGAGTGTGTGATGGGACGGTGTGGAGGGAGATTCACTCTGTGTCTGATATCAGCAATGTGCAATGGGACGGTGTGGAGGGAGATTCACTCTGTGTCTGACCCCGGGAGTGTGCAATGGGACGTTCTGGAGGGAGATTCACTCTGTGTCTGACCCCGGGAGTGTGTGATGGGACGGTGTGGAGGGAGATTCACTCTGTGTCTGACCCCGGGAGTGTGTGATGGGACGGTGTGGAGGGAGCTTCAGTCTGTGTTAGACCCCGGGAGTGTGTGATGGGACGGTGTTCAGGGAGATTCATTCTGTGTGTCTGACCCCGGGAGTGTGTGATGGGACGGTGTGGAGGGAGATTCACTCTGTGCCTGACCCCGGGAGTGTGTGATGGGACAGTGTGGAGGGAGGTTCACTCTGTGTCTGACCCCGGGAGTGTGTGATGGGACGGTGTGGAGGGAGATTCACTCTGTGTCTGACCCCGGGAGTGTGTGATGGGACGGTGTGGAGGGAGATTCACTCTGTGTCTGATCCCAGGGATGTGCAATGGGACGGTGTGGAGGGAGATTCACTTTGTGTGTCTGACCCCGGGAGTGTGTGATGGGACGGTGTGGAGGGAGATTCACTCTGTGTCTGATCCCAGGGATGTGCAATGGGACGGTGTGGAGGGAGATTCACTCTGTGTCTGACCCCGGGAGTGTGTGATGGGACGGTGTGGAGGGAGATTCACTCTGTGTCTGACCCCGGCAGTATGCGATGGGACGGTGGGGAGGGAGATTCACTCTGTGTCTGATCCCAGGGATGTGCAATGGGACGGTGTGGAGGGAGATTCACTCTGTGTCTGACCCCGGGAGTGTGCAATAGGACGTTGTGGAGGGAGATTCACTCTGTGTCTGACCCCAGGGATGTGCAATGGGACGGTGTGGAGGGAGATTCACTCTGTGTCTGACCCCGGGAGTGTGTGATGGGACGGTGTGGGGGGAGATTCACTCTGTGTCTGATCCCAGGGACGTGCAATGGGACGGTGTGGAGGGAGATTCACTCTGTGTCTGACCCCGGGAGTGTGCAATGGGACGTTCTGGAGGGAGATTCACTCTGTGTCTGACCCCGGGAGTGTGTGATGGGACGGTGTGGAGTGAGATTCACTCTGTGTCTGACCCCGGGAGTGTGTGATGGGACGGTGTGGAGGGAGCTTCAGTCTGTGTTTGACCCCGGGAGTGTGTGATGGGGCGGTGTTCAGGGAGATTCACTCTGTGTGTCTGACCCCGGGAGTGTGTGATGCGACGGTGTGGAGGGAGATTCACTCTATGTCTGATCCCAGGGATGTGCAATGGGACGGTGTGGAGGGAGATTCGCTCTGTATCTTACCCCGGGAGTGTGTGATGGGACGGTGTGGAGGGAGATTCACTCTGTGTCTGACCCCGGGAGTGTGCGATGGGACGGTGTGGAGGGAGATTCACTCTGTGTCTGATCCCAGGGATGTGCAATGGGACGGTGTGGAGGGAGATTCACTCTGTGTCTGACCCCGGGAGTGTGCAATGGGACGTTGTGGAGGGAGATTCACTCTGTGTCTGACCCCAGGGATGTGCAATGGGACGGTGTTAAGGGAGATTCACTCTGTGTGTGACCTCGGAAGTGTGCAATGGGACGTTGTGGAAGGAGATTCACTCTGTTTCTGACCCCGGGAATGTGTGACCGGACGGTGTGGAGGGAGATTCACTCTGTGTCTGACCCCGGGAGTGTGTGATGGGACGGTGTGGAGGGAGATTCACTCTGTGTCTGATCCCAGCAATGTGCAATGGGACGGTGTGGAGGGAGATTCACTCTGTGTCTGACCCGGGGAGTGTGCAATGGGACGTTCTGGAGGGAGATTCACTCTGTGTCTGACCCCGGGAGTGTGCAATGGGACGCTGTGGAGGGAGATTCACTCTGTGTCTGACCCCGGCAGTGTGTGATGGGACGGTGTGGAGGGAGATTCACTCTGTGTCTGATCCCAGGGATGTGCAATGGGACGGTGTGGAGGGAGATTCACTCTGTGTCTGACCCCGGGAGTGTGTGATGGGACGGTGCGGAGGGAGATTCACTCTGTGTCTGACCCCGGGAGTGTGTGATGGGACGGTGTTCAGGGAGATTCACTCTGTGTGTCTGACCCCGGGAGTGTGTGATGCGACGGTGTGGAGGGAGATTCACTCTATGTCTGATCCCAGGGATGTGCAATGGGACGGTGTGGAGGGAGATTCGCTCTGTGTCTTACCCCGGGAGTGTGTGATGGGACGGTGTGGAGGGAGATTCACTCTGTGTCTGACCCCGGGAGTGTGCGATGGGACGGTGTGGAGGGAGATTCACTCTGTGTCTGATCCCAGGGATGTGCAATGGGACGGTGTGGAGGGAGATTCACTCTGTGTCTGACCCCGGGAGTGTGCAATGGGACGTTGTGGAGGGAGATTCACTCTGTGTCTGACCCCAGGGATGTGCAATGGGACGGTGTGGAGGGAGATTCACTCTGTGTGTGACCCCGGAAGTGTGCAATGGGACGTTGTGGAAGGAGATTCACTCTGTTTCTGACCCCGGGAATGTGTGACCGGACGGTGTGGAGGGAGATTCACTCTGTGTCTGACCCCGGGAGTGTGTGATGGGACGGTGTGGAGGGAGATTCACTCTGTGTCTGATCCCAGCAATGTGCAATGGGACGGTGTGGAGGGAGATTCACTCTGTGTCTGACCCCGGGAGTGTGCAATGGGACGTTCTGGAGGGAGATTCACTCTGTGTCTGACCCCGGGAGTGTGTGATGGGACGGTGTGGAGGGAGATTCACTCTGTGTCTGACCCCGGGAGTGTGTGATGGGATGGTGTGGAGGGAGCTTCAGTCTGTGTTAGACCCCGGGAGTGTGTGATGGGACGGTGTTCAGGGAGATTCATTCTGTGTGTCTGACCCCGGGAGTGTGTGATGGGACGGTGTGGAGGGAGATTCACTCTGTGCCTGACCCCGGGAGTGTGTGATGGGACAGTGTGGAGGGAGGTTCACTCTGTGTCTGACCCCGGGAGTGTGTGATGGGACGGTGTGGAGGGAGATTCACTCTGTGTCTGACCCCGGGAGTGTGTGATGGGACGGTGGGGAGGGAGATTCACTCTGTGTCTGATCCCAGGGATGTGCAATGGGACGGTGTGGAGGGAGATTCACTCTGTGTCTGACCCCGGGAGTGTGCAATAGGACGTTGTGGAGGGAGATTCACTCTGTGTCTGACCCCAGGGATGTGCAATGGGACGGTGTGGAGGGAGATTCACTCTGTGTCTGACCCCGGGAGTGTGTGATGGGACGGTGTGGGGGGAGATTCACTCTGTGTCTGATCCCAGGGACGTGCAATGGGACGGTGTGGAGGGAGATTCACTCTGTGTCTGACCCCGGGAGTGTGCAATGGGACGTTCTGGAGGGAGATTCACTCTGTGTCTGACCCCGGGAGTGTGTGATGGGACGGTGTGGAGTGAGATTCACTCTGTGTCTGACCCCGGGAGTGTGTGATGGGACGGTGTGGAGGGAGCTTCAGTCTGTGTTTGACCCCGGGAGTGTGTGATGGGGCGGTGTTCAGGGAGATTCACTCTGTGTGTCTGACCCCGGGAGTGTGTGATGGGACGGTATGGAGCGAGCTTCACTCCGTGTATGACCCCAGGAGTGTGTGATGGGACGGTATGGAGGGAGCTTCACTCCGTGTATGACCCCGGGAGTGTGTGATGGGACGGTGTGGAGGGAGATTCACTCTGCGTCTGACCCCGGGAGTGTGTGATGGGACGGTGTGGAGGGAGCTTCACTCCGTGTCTGACCCCGGGAATGTGTTGTAGGACGGTGTGGAGGGAGATTCACTCTTTCAGACTCAAAAACCTCTGTGGTTGCACCGTGGAGAGCATTCTGACAGGCTGCATCACTGCCTGGTACGGAGGGGCTACCGCACAGGACCGGAAGAAGCTGCAGAGGGTTCCAAATCTATTCGGTTCCATCTTGAGTACTAGCCTACAAAGTACCCAGGACATCTTCAGGGAGCGGTGTCTCAGAAAGGCAGCGTCCGTTATTAAGGACTTCCAGCACCCAGGGCTTGTCCCTTTTCTCACTGTTATCATCAGGTGGGAGGTACAGAAGCCTGAAGGCACACACTCAGCGATTCAGGAACAGCTTCTTCCCCTCTGCTATCCGATTCCTGAAAGGACATTGAAGTGTTGGACGCTACCTGACTTTTTTAAACAAATATACAGTATTTCTGTTTTACACTTTTATAATGATCTATGCAATTGATTTGCTTGTTTATTTATTGTTCTCTCTCTCTCTCTCTCTCTCTCACTCTTTCTCTATCTATCCCTCTCTCTCTCTCTCTCTCTCTCTCTCTCTCACTCTTTCTCTATCTATCCCTCTGTCTCTCTCCCGGCTTGATTATGTATCGCATTGAACTGCTGTTGCTAAGTTAAAGCTGTCCCGTCACATGCCGGTGATAATAAACCCGATCCTGATTCTGGTTCTGGAGGGAGTTCCTCTCTGTGTCTGTCCCCGGGAGTGTGTGATGGGCGGTATGGAATGATTGAATCTATGTTAGACCCCGGGAGAGTGAGATTGTTGTTCATATCTAGTCTCACGGGGTGGCACTTACCATTTCCCTGTCTGAATTTATTTCGAGGAGCCTTGCATCAAATTTTGAACAATGTTCCAACGCTCCATCATAAGTATTCCACATAAAGGATCTGAAATAACACCGATCCTCATTGTCGATCCAGCCCTGAGGACACGATTTCTCTGTAAATCAGGAACAAAAAACACCGAATCTCCCTCCATACGTCCAACTGCACCGGTTGCGATCTGAAGAAAGTCAACGTCCCATCCCAGATTCAGACAGCAGGTGTCGCTGCTTTCCACACCGTCCCGTCGCACACTCCCGGTGTCAGACACACAGAGTGAATCTCCCTCCATACCGTCCCATCACACACTCCCGGGGTCAGACACAGAGTGAATCTCCCTCCACACCGTCCCGTCACACACTCCCGGTGTCAGACACAGAGTGAATCTCCCTCCACACCGTCCCATCACACACTCCCGGGGTCAGACACAGAGTGAATCTCCCTCCACACCGTCCCATCACACACTCCCGGGGTCAGACACAGAGTGAATCTCCCTCCACACCGTCCCGTCACACACTCCCTGTGCCAGACACAGAGTGAATCTCCCTCCGCACCGTCCCATCACACACTCCCGGGATCAGACACAGAGTGAATCTCCCTCCACACCGTCCCATCACGCACTCCCGGGGTCAGACACAGAGTGAATCTCCCTCCACACCGTCCTTCACATACTCATGGGGTCAGACAGAAAGTCAATCTCCCTCCACACCGTCCCATCACACACTCCCGGGGTCGGACACAGAGTGAATCTCCCTCCACACCGTCCCATCACACACTCCCGGGGTCAGACACAGAGTGAATCTCCCTCCACACCGTCCCGTCACACACTCCCGGTGTCAGACACAGAGTGAATCTCCCTCCACACCGTCCCATCACACACTCCCGGGGTCAGACACAGAGTGAATCTCCCTCCACACCGTCCCATCACACACTCCCGGGGTCAGACACAGAGTGAATCTCCCTCCACACCGTCCCGTCACACACTCCCTGTGCCAGACACAGAGTGAATCTCCCTCCGCACCGTCCCATCACACACTCCCGGGATCAGACACAGAGTGAATCTCCCTCCACACCGTCCCTTCACGCACTCCCGGGGTCAGACACAGAGTGAATCTCCCTCCACACCGTCCTTCACATACTCATGGGGTCAGACAGAAAGTCAATCTCCCTCCACACCGTCCCATCACACACTCCCGGGGTCGGACACAGAGTGAATCTCCCTCCACACCGTCCCATCACACACTCCCGGGGTCAGACACACAAAGTGAATTCCCTCCACACCGTCCCATCACACACTCCCGGGGTCAGACACAAAGTGAATTTCCCTCAACGCCATCCCATCACACACTCCCGGGGTCAGACACACAGAGTGAAACTCACTCCACACAGTCCCATCACACACTCCCGGGGCCAGGCACAGAGTGAAGCTCCCTCCACAACGTCCCATCACACACTCCCGGGGTCAGACACTGAGTGAATCTCCTTCCACACCGTCCCATCACACACTCCCGGGGTCAGACACACAGAGTGAAACTCACTCCATACAGTCCCATCACACACTCCCGGGGCCAGGCACAGAGTGAAGCTCCCTCCACAACGTCCCATCACGCACTCCCGGGGTCAGACACTGAGTGAATCTCCCTCCACACCGTCCCATCACACACTCCCGGGGTCAGACACACTGAGTGAATTTCCCTCCACACCGTCCCATCACACACTCCCGGGTTCAGACACAGAGTGAATCTCCCTCCAAACCGTCCCATCACACACTCCCGGGGTCAGACACTGAGTGAAACTGCCTCCACACCGTCCCTTCACGTACTCATGTGGTCAGACACAGAGTGAATCTCCCTCCACACCGTCCAATCACACACTCCCGGCGTCATACACAGAGTGAATCTCCCTCCACACGGTACCATCACACACTCCCGGGTTGAGACAGGGAGTAAAACTCCCTCCACACCGCCCCATCACACACTCCCGGGGTCAGACACAGAGTGAATCTCCCTCCACTCCGTCCCATCACACACTCCCGGGGTCAGACACAGAGTGAATCTCACTCCGCACCGTCCCATCACACACTCCCGGGGGCAGACACAGTGAATCTCCCTCCACACCGTCCCGTCACACACTCCCGGGGTCAGACACAGAGTGAATCTCACTCCACACCGTCCCATCACACACTCCCGGGGTCAGACACAGAGTGAATCTCACTCCGCACCGCCCCATCACACAGTGCCGGGGTGGGAAACAGAGTGAAACTCCCTCCAGCTTATCCCATCACACACTCCCGGTGTAAGGGACGGAGGGATGCTTTGCACCTCCTCCCTCCCCCTCTCTCACCCCCACCCCCACCCTCCTGTGATGAGGAGCAGGATTACGGGGGGATGTCGTCCCACCTGTTCTGCTGGTGAGGTACTGGCAAATCTGAACTTTGTTTTCGGAGATGGTTCTGTACTTCGTTTCGAGCTGATGGAATTGACGATGGAGATCGGTGTGTGTTTGATTCAGCTCTGAGAGATCGGAGTTGAGGACGGTAATGTTGTTTTCGAGATTGGAGAGGTTGTTGTTGAGGGCGGAAAGATTCTTCAGACTGTTTCTCTGGGAGAGATCCAGGCGAGAATTCTCAGATGTCCTGGATTTAAGGGTTGAGTTCAACTCACGGACTTGCTGTTGACATTGGTGCTGGGCCCTGTTCATCTCGTGATGTTGACCCCAAAGTCTCCGGTAGTTTCGGTCGGAGGTGATCAGAGACTGACGCGTCCGTGATACTGAGGGTGATAGCAAGGGGTGTGTCAGTGACACGGTGTGAGGAGTGTCGGTGTCACAGTGAGGGGTGTGTCGGTCACAGTGTATCAGTGTGACGGAGAGGGTTGTGTCGGTGTCACAGTGAGTGAAGTGTCAGTGTCACGGTAAACGGAGTGTCAGTGTTTCTGTGATGGGTGTGTAAGTGTCACGGTGAAGAGAGCGGCGGTGTCACTGTGAGGTGGAGTGTACATGACACAGTGAGGGGCGTGACGATGTCATAGTGTGGAGCCTGTCGGTGTCACGGTGAAGGGCATACTGTGCCCCTGTGAGGGGAGAGTCTGTCTTATGTGGGGTGTGTCGGTGTCACGGTGAGGTTATGCGCTGACATTTCATCCCACTCTGTTCGTTTACGGTCTGAGTGCACCCGGACCCCGTTCGACTCACCATGGATCGAGAGCCCGGCCACTGTCGCGACGAGGATGGATGTAACGAGGCAGAGTAGGTAAATCTTACGGTACGGTCTATTTCCGATGTTCTCTTTCGGCTCCTGTTTATGCGGACCTGTGGAGAGACCATTCAGTGTGCGTGAATTCAGCCGAGACTCCCACTGGCACTCCCTTCCACCCACAAGACGCGCTCTCTCCTTCCACCACAATCAACTCCCCCTCTCTCAATCTCATCTACTTTCAGCCGTTGTCGCTGAGAGTCCAAATTCCTTCACTTGGCAGAGGCTGACAGGTGTCTGACGGATTTCAGAGATCAGTCAGATCTCCCCTGAGTCTCCTCCGCTCCAGAGGAAGCACCCGGGTGACCGACCTCTCGCTGTAACTCATGCCATGGAAACCAGGCAGCATTCTGTTAAACCCTTCGGGGGCTACCCAACACCTTGATATCCTTCCGAAGATGTGGTGACCAGAACAGTATACGGAACGCCTGATTCACACTGACTGGTGATTTTGTTCATAAAGTTGCAACATAAATCCTTGACATTTGTATTAAATGCTCCGACTAATAAAGAGAAGAATGCCTTAGGCCTTGTTGAAGGGCAGATCGTATCTAACAAGCCTGATAGAGTTCTTTGAGAAGGTGGCCGGTCATATAGATGAGGGTATCGATGTGGAGGTGATCTACATGGATTTTAGTGAGACATTTGACAAGGTTCCACACGGCAGGCTTATTGAAAAAGTCAGAAGGCATGGAATCTAGGGAGGTTTGGCCAGTTGGATTCAGAATTGGCTTGCCTACAGAAGGCAGAGGGTCGTAGTGGAGGGAGTACATTCGGATTGGAGGATTGTGACTCGTGGTGTCGCACAAGGATCTGTTCTGGGACCTCTACTTTTCGTGATTTTTATTAACGACCCAGATGTGGGTGTAGAAGGGTGGGCTGGCAAGTTTGCAGACGACACAAAGGTTGGTGGTGTTATGGATAGTGTAGAGGATTGTCGAAGATTGTAGAGGGACATTGATAGGATGCAGGAGTAGGCTGAGAAGTGGCAGATGGAGTTCAACCCGGAGAAGTGTGAGGTGGTACACTTTGGAAGGACAAACTCGAAGGCAGAGTACAAAGTAAATGGCAGGATACTTGGTAATGTGGAGGAGCAGAGGGATCAGGGGGTACATGTCCACAGATCCCTGAAAGTTGCCTCACAGGTGGATAGGGTAGTTAAGAAAGCTTATGGGGTGTTAGCTTTCATAAGTCGAGGGATAGAGTTTAAGAGGCGCGAGGTAATGTTGCAGCTCTGTAAAACTCTGGTTAGGCCACACTTGGAGTACTGTGTCCAGTTCTGGTCACCTCACTATAGGAAGGATGTGGAAGCATTGGAAAAGGTACAGAGGAGATTTACCAGGATGCTACCTGGTTTAGAGAGTATGCATTATGATCAGAGATTAAGGGAGCTGGGGCTTTACTCTTTGGAGAGAAGGAGGATGAGAGAGGAGACATGATAGAGGTGTACAGGATAATAAGAGGAATAGATAGAGTGGATAGCCAGAGCCTCTTCCCCAGGGCACCACTGCTCAATACAAGAGGACGTGGCTTTAAGGTAAGGGGTGGGAAGTTCAAGGGGGATATTAGAGGAAGGATTTTTACTCAGAGAGTGGTTGGTGCGTGGAATGCACTGCCTGAGTCAGTGGTGGAGGCAGATACACTAGTGAAATTTAAGACTCTACTGGACAAGGTATATGGAGGAATTTAAGGTGGGGGTTTATAAGGAAGACAGGGTTTAAGAGTCGGCAGAAAATTGTGGGCCGAAGGGCCTGTAGTGTGCTGTGTTCTATGTTCTATGTTCTATCACCATCTCGTCAAACTGTGCAGCCGCGATCAGGGAGCTATGAACATGAACCTCAAGTCCCGATGCCCATCTGGAGTAAGGCACAGCATTGTGGGCCAAAGGGCCTGTATTGTGCTGAGGTTTTAGCAAGGAAGAGTGAGGAGGTCCTGGACAGTGAGTATAGAGAGCTTGGTAGGAAGTTGAAAAACAGGACTTCAAGGGTGGTAATCTCAGGATTGCTACCTGTGCTACGTGCCAGTGAGGGTAGGAATAGGATGCTCTGGAGGAGGAACAAGTGGCTGAGGAACTGGTGTAGGGGGCAGGGTTTCAGATTTCAGGATCATTGGGACCTCTTCCGGAGCAGGTGGGACCTGTAAAAGAGAGAAGGATTACACTTGATCTACAGGGGGACCAATATCCTTTCAGGGAGGTTTGTTAGTGCTATTGGGGAGGCTTTAAACTAGATTTGCAGGGGGATGGGAACCAGAGTGCCAGAGCTGACGGTGTGGCTGGGGTGAAAATAAATGATGTTAAAAGTTCAAGCAAATAGAAAAGGTGTGAGTGGAGGTAAAAATCTTCTGAGGTGTATATATTTCAATGCTATGAGTATTGCGGGGAAGGCGGATGAGTTGAGGCGTGGATTGACACGTGGAATTATGACGTTGTAGCAATTAGTGAAACTTGGCTACAGGAGGCGCAGGACTGGCAGCTTAATATTCCAGGGTTCCGATGTTTTAGATGTGATCGAGGCAGAGGAATGAAAGGTGGGGGAGTAGCATTGCTTGCTAGGGAAAATATTACAGCAGTGCTCAGGCACGACAGATTAGAGGGCTTGTCTACTGAGTCCTTATGGGTGGAGCTGAGAAACAGGAAAGGTATGGCCACATTAGTGGGATTGTATTAGAGACCACCCAATAGTCAACGAGACTTGGAAGAGCAAATCTGCAGAGAGATAGCAGGCAACTGCCGGAAATATAAAGTTGTGGTGGTAGGGGATTTCAATTTTCCATATATTGATTGGGATACCCAAGCTGTTAGGGGTCTAGATGGTTTAGAGTTTGTAAAATGTGTTCAGGAAAGTTTTCTAAATCAATATATAGAGGGACCAACTAGAGGGGATGCAATATTGGATCTCCTGTTAGGAAACGAGTTAGGACAAGTGACGGAATTCTGTGTAGGGGAGCACTTTGGTTCCAGTGATCATTACACCATTAGTTTCAACTTGATCATGGACAAGGATAGATCTGGTCCTAGGGCTGAGGTTCTGAACTGGAAGAAGGCCAAATTTGAAGAAATGAGAAAGGATCTAAAAAGCGTGGATTGGGACAGGTTGTTCTCTGGCAAAGATGTGATCGGTAGGTGGGAAGCCTTCAAAGGAGAAATTTGGAGTGCAGAGCTTGTATGTTCCTGTCAGGATTAAAGGCAAAGTGAATAGGAATAAGGAACCTTGGTTCTCAAGGGATATTGCAACTCTGATAAAGAAGAAGAGGGAGTTGTATGACATGTATAGGAAACAGGGAGTAAAAAAGGTGCTTGAGGAGTATAAGATGTGCAAGAAAATACTTAAGAAAGAAATCAGGAGGGCTAAAAGAAGACATGAGGTTGCCTTGGCGGTCAAAGTGAAGGATAATCCAAAGAGCTTTTACAGGTATATTAAGAGCAAAAGGACTGTAAGGGATAAAATTGGTCCTCTTGAAGATCAGAGTGGTCGGCTGTGTGCGGAACCAAAGGAAATGGGGGAGATCTGAAATAGTTTTTTTTGCGTCTGTATTTACTAAGGAAACTGTCATGAAGTCTATGGAATTAAATGAAACAAGTAGTGAGACCATGGAAACTGTACAGATTGAAAAGGAGGAGGTCCTTGCTGTCTTGAGGAATATTAAAGTGGATAAATCCCCGGTATCTGACAGGGAGTTCCCTCGGACCTTGAAGGAGACTAGTGTTGAAATTGCAGGGGCCCTGGCAGAAATATTTAAAATGTCGCTGTCTACAGTTGAGGTGCCGGAGGATTGGAGAGTGGCTCATGTTGTTCCACTGTTTAAAAAAGGATCGAAAAGTAATCCGGGAAATTATAGGTCAGTAAGTTTAACGTCGGTAGTAGGTAAGTTATTGGAGGGAGTACTAAGAGACAGAATCTACAAGCATTTGGATAGACAGTGACTTATTAGCGAGAGCCAACATGGCTTTGTGCGTGGTAGGTCATGTTTGACCAATCTATTGGAGTTTTTCGAAGAGGTTATCAGGAAAGTGGATGAAGGGAAGGCAGTGGATATTGTCTACATAGACTTCAGTAAGGCCTTTGACAAGGTCCCGCATGGGAGGTTAGTTAGGAAAATTTAGTCGCTAGGTATACATGGAGAGGTGGTAAATTGGATTAGACATTGGCTCAATGAAGAAGCCAGAGAGTGGTGGTAGAGAATTGCTTCTCTGACTGGGGGCCTGTGACTATTGGTGTGCCACAGGGATCAGTGCTGGGTCCATTGTTATTTGTCATCTATATCAATGATCTGGATGATAATGTGGTAAATTGGAGCAGCAAATTTGCTGATGATACAAAGATTGGAGGTGTAGCAGACAGTGAGGAAGGTTTTCAGAGCCTGCAGAGGGACTTGGACCAGCTGGAAAAATGGGCTGAAAAATGGCAGACGGAGTTTAATACAGACAAGTGTGAGGTATTGCACGTTGGAAGGACAGACCAAGGTAGAACATACAGGGTTAATGGTAAGGCACTGAGGAGTGCAGTAGAACAGAGGGATCTGGGAATACAGATACAAAATTCCCTAAAAGTGGCGTCACAGGTAGATAGGGTCGTAAAGAGAGCTTTTGTTACATTGGTCTTTATTAATCAAAGTATTGAGTATAAGAGCTGGAATGTTGTGATGAGGTTGTATAAGGCATTGGTGAGGCCGAATCTGGAGTATTGTGTTCAGTTTTGGTCACTAAATTACAGGAAGGATATAAATAAGGTTGAAAGAGTGCAGAGAAGGTTTACAAGGATGTTGCCGGGACTTGAGAAACTCAGTTACAGAGAAAGGTTGAATAGGTTAGGACATTATTCCCTGGCGCGTAGATGTGAGGGGAGATTTGATGGAGGTATGTAAAATTATGGTGGGTATGGATAGAGTGAATGCAAGCAGGCTTTTTCCACTGAGGCAAGGGGAGAAAAAATACAGAGGACGTGGGTTAATGGTCAGGGGGAAAAGTTTAAAGGGAATATTAAGGGGGTTCTTTAACAGATTTGACATTGTGTCCCCCTGCCCATCCCCAACATGAGTCATCTATTGTCGGCCCCCAACCAATACAGATTCCACTGCCTCTCATACCCCTCCTCACAGTCCACCACCCTGCTCTCATGATTATACCCCTTCCCACACGAAACCACCACGGTGGGCTTCACGGCTGAACAGTTGAGAAGACAGCTGAAATGTCTCAACCCAAGCAAGGCTGCAGGACCAGATGGTGTCAGTACCAGGGTGCTCAAAGCCTGTGCCCCTCAGCTATGTGGAGTACTTCGTCATGTACTCAACCTGAGCCTGAGGCTCCGGAGGGTTCCTGTACTGTGGAAGACATCCTGCCTCGTCCCTGTGCCGAAGACGCTGCGCCCCAGCGGCTTCAATGACTACAGACGGGTGGCATTGACCTCCCACATCATGAAGACCCTGGAGAGACTTGTTCTGGAGCTGCTCTGGCCTATGGTCAGGCCACACTTAGATCCCCTCCAGTTCGCCTACCAGCCCCGACTAGGAGTTGAGGATGCCATCGTCTACCTGCTGAACCGTATCTACGCCCACCTGGACAAGCCAGCGAGCACTGTGAGGGTCATGTTTTTTGACTTCTCCAGTGCGTTCAACACCATCCACCCTGCTCTGCTGGGGGAGAAGCTGACAGCGATGCAGGTGGATGCTTCCCTGGTATCATGGATTCTTGATTACCTGACTGGCAGACCACAGTACGTGTGCTTGCAACACTGTGTGTCCGACAGAGTGATCAGCAGCACTGGGGCTCCGCAGGGGACTGTCTTGTCCCCCTTTCTCTTCACCATTTACACCTCGGACTTCAACTACTGCACAGAATTATGTCATCTTCAGAAGTTTTCTGATGACTCTGCCATAGTTGGATGCATCAGCAAGGGAGACGAGGCTGAGCACAGGGCTACAGTAGGAAACTTTGTCACATGGTGTGAGCAGAATTATCTGCAGCTTAATGTGAAAAAGACTAAGGAGCTGGTGGTGGAGCTGAGGAGGGCTAAGGTACCGGTGACCCCTGTTTCCATCCAGGGGGTCAGTGTGGACATGGTGGAGGAATACAAATACCTGGGGATACGAACTGACAATAAACTGGACTGGTCAAAGGACACTGAGGCTGTCTACAAGAAAGGTCAGAGCCGTCTCTATCTCCTGAGGAGACTGAGGTCCTTTAACATCTGCCGGACGATGCTGAGGATGTTCTACGAGTCTGTGGTGGCCAGTGCGGTCATGTTTGCTGTTGTGTGCTGGGGCAGCAGGCTGAGGGTAGCGGACACCAACAGAATCAACAAACTATTTCGTAAGGCCAGTGATGTTGTGGGGATGGAACTGGACTCTCTCACGGTGGTGTCTGAAAAGAGGATGCTGTCCAAGTTGCATGCCATCTTGGACAATGTCTCCCATCCACTACATAATATATTGGGTGGGCACAGGAGTACATTCAGCCAGAGACTCATTCCACCGAGATGCAGCACAGAGCGTCATAGGAAGTCATTCCTGCCTGTGGCCATCAAACTTTACAACTCCTCCCTTGGAGGGTCAGACACCCTGAGCCATTAGGCTGGTCCTAGACTTATTTCCTGGCATAATTTACATATTACTATTTAACTATTTATGGTTTCATTACTATTTATTATTTATGGTGCAACTGTAACGAAAATCAATTTCCCCCGGGATCAAGAGAGTATGACTATGACTATAACTATGACTATTTAAGAGCCGCGATGTAGTGTTACAGCTCTATAGGACCCTGGTCAGACCCCACTTGATACCCAATTCTGGTCGCCTCACTATAGGAAGGACGTAGAAACCACAGAAAGGGTGCAGCGGAACTTTACAAGGATGTTGCCTGGATTGGGGAGCATGACTTATCAGAATCAACTTTTTCTCCTTGGAGCGACGGAGGATGAGAGGTGACTTGACAGAGGTGTACAAGTTAATGAGAGGCAATGATCGTGTGGATAGTCAGAGGCTTTTCCCCAGGGCTGTAATGGCTAACACGAGAGGGCATAGATTTAAAGTGCTTGGAAGTAAGTACAGAGGAGATGTCGGGGTACAATTTTTACGCAGAGAGTGGTGAGTGCGTGGTGCCGGCGGCGGTGGTGGAGGCGGAATCTATAGGGTCTTTTAAGAGACTCGTGGATGGCGACACGGAGCTTAGAAAAATAGTGGGCTATGGGTAAACCAGGTAGTTCTAAGGTAAGGACATGTTCGGCGCAGCTTTCTTGGCCGATGACCTGTATTATGATGTATGCCTTCTATGTTTCTATGTTTCTAACCCACCCATTTACAATTTCGTCCAGATCATTGATGCACATTACAGACAGGGATTTAATTGGGGAGCCGAGTAACAACCTTTTATCACCCAGATGGTGGTCAGTCTGTGGAAACGAGCTGACAGAGGAAACAGATGCATCAGAAACTTGGTCACGTGGGAGTATGACACGTGACCACTCCAAAATGACGTCATTTCTGCGAACTCTGACCTGTTTGTGCAGTGGTTGGCAACCCGCCCTGTCCCGAGGCAATGGGAGGATCCTCGTCCTCATCGATGCGGGGTTCCTCTTGCCGAAAGTTCAGCTCTGAGTAGGTGCAGTTCAGACCGTCTGGGAGAGAGAGTCGGACAGGCAGATGAGGGAGAGAGTGAGGGCGGTGGAGAATGGGGGCGGGTGTCGGAGGGAGAGAGAAGAGAGGGGGAGAAAAAAGAGGAAGAGGTGCCAGTGGGGGGAGAGAGGTGGTTAGGCAGGAAGAGAGAGATGGGAGACAGAGGAGAGACACAGGCAGGCAGAGGAGGAGAGCGATGGACGGTATGGGGGAGACAGCGATGGGGGTGATGGGCAGGAAGATGCGAGAGAAAGAATGGGGAGGGAGAACGTGGAGAGAAAGGCGGAGACAGAGGAGGAGAGAGGGGGTGCGAGTCGGGAACAGTGAGATGACAAAGAGAGGTGTGAGAGAGCGCGAAAGAAAGGGGGATTGAGAAGGGTGAGTGAGAGGGAGAGGAAAATGGGAGAGGGTTGAGGAAGAGATTTTGAGAGAGAGAGGAAAGAACGATGGGGGAGAGCGTCGGGGAAAGAAATGGAGGCTTGGATAGAGAGGAAGTGAAGGCGCAAGGGGAGATGACCGGCAAATTTAGGGACCGAGAGAGGTGGGAAGGCCGGGAGGGGTGGACGGGGGGAGAGAGTGAGCAGAGAGAGACGGGAAGATCGCGAGGGGGAGACCGAGAGTGCAAAAGACGGTGCCTTTGATAGAGGAGAGACGGGAGGGAGAGGGGGCAATGAGAGAGGGTGAAGAGAATGGGTCAGTGGGAGACAGCAGGTAAAACAGGGAGAGAGGAGGGGAGAAAGGGAAAGAGCGGGGGAGAGGAGAGGGTGGGAGGAGGTGAGGGAAGGGAGAGAAGGGGAAAGAGGGAAAAGAGAGTGGGTTAAGAAAAGGGAGAAAGTGGTTAAGGCTTTAGACCGCTGTCCCCCCTCACCGTCTCTCCCACTGTGTTCCTCCTCACATACACGGCGTGCACTCATTTCCACTTCCTCACCACCACCCCTCCGCCCCCCCACCTCCCGCCAAGAGAGCTTGCTCTTCATTGCCCCTTTCTCCACACGGCACATCCAATGCTATCTCTCCTCACCGACCCTCCCACAGCACTCTCGACTCAAACTAACCAATGGCGCTCCCTCAGTTCCGCCCCTCCTTCAAACATCCCCACCCCACCCCACCCCATCGTCTCTCCCACGCGTTCCCTCCGTCTGATGCTCAAACAGGGAATCATAAGGGTCAACTGTGCGTTTGCCCTGAGAACTCTCGACAGGATCGGACACATCAGCTGAACACGGTCAAACCAGCAAAGATGAAACTGACCTCCATCTGTCCGGATCCGAGGCGCTGAGAGGGCCTTGACATTCAGTTCCGCGTACGATACATCAGGTTCCGCTGGGGACGGAACAGAGAAAATCTGAAACATGCTGAGGCTCCCTCCACACCGTCCCATCACACACTGCCGGGGTCAGACACAGAGTGAATCTCCCTCCACACCGTCCCATCATACACTCCCGGGGTCAGACACAGAGTGAATCTCCCTCCACACTGTCCCATCACACACTCCCAGGGTCAGACACAGAGTGAATCTCCCTCCACACTGTCCCATCACACACTCCCGGGGTCAGACACAGAGTGAATCTCCCTCCACACTGTCGTCATCACACACTCCCGGGGTCGGACAGTAGATGTCGCTGTTTCCACACCGTCCCATCACACCCTCCCGGGGTCAGACACACAGAGTGAATCTCCCTCCACACCGTCCCATCACACCCTCCCGGGGTCAGACACACAGAGTGAATCACCTTCCACACTGTCCCATCACACACTCCCGGGGTCAGACACAGAGTGAATCACCTTCCACACCGTCCCATCACACACTCCCGGGGTCAGACACAGAGTGAATCACCTTCCACACCGTCCCATCACACACTCCCGGGGTCAGACACAGAGTGAATCTCGCTCCGCACCGTCCCATCACACACTCCCGTGGTCAGACACAGTGAAACTCCCTCCACACCGTCCCATCACACCACTCCCGTTCTCAGACACAGACAAGCTCCCTCCGCACCGTCCCATCACACAGTCACAGGGTCAGACGCAGAGTGAATCTCCCTCCACACCGTCCCATCACACACTCCCGGGGTCAGACATAGAGTGAAACTCGCTCCCTCTGTCCTATGCCGTACTCCCATGGTCAGACACAGAGCGAAGCTCCCTCCCTCCGTCTCTCTGCCCCCCTCACCTGGGGAAAGAGACCGTGCGTCCGTCTTTGTGAACTTCACATTCATGTAAGTCTCGCTGCCGTCCATCTTGTCGAGGGTTCTCTGCGTCTCTGAGCTCAGAAAGGGGAAGCAACCGTTGAGAGAGGAAGCCCGTGTTGAGAAGCGTGTGCGACCGAACAGCAACAAAAAACAGATGAGCAGCTGATAGAGAGAGGAACCGAGAACAGGCGGAGGAAGTGCGGGGAGGAGAGAGGGTGAGGGCTTTGGAGAATGTGTTTAGAGCGGCGGGGAGGAGTAGTGAGAGCAGGGAGAAAGAGGGGGAAGGGAGAGAGAGAGAGGGGAAGATTGGTGTTTAGCGGAGAGAGTGAAGCGGGTGACAGGGAGTGTTGGGAGAGAGCGAACTGTGAGCGATAGAGACGGTGAAAGGAGGGAGGGAGAAATAGAGAGGGGGAGATTCGGAGAGAGATTGGGAGGGAGAAGGAAAAAAGGGAGAGCGAACGGGGTGAAGAGAGGGAGACATGAATGAGAGGGAGCGGAGAGGAGGATAGGGAGGAGAGAGCGATATACAAAGGAAAGGAGTGCAGGAAGAGGAGAGATGAAGGATAAGGAATGTTAACTATGGAGGGAGAGAGGAATCGGAGGGGCAGAGAGTGGAAAGGAAAGGAAGGAGGGAAAGAGAGGAAGTGGGCGAGAGATGGCAAGGAGGGAATGTCGGATGGATTTGTGTCACTCGTACCGAGTTTTTCTTGTCCGGGAGATTTGCACCCCGTGGTTGGTTCCTGATTTACGTGTTGGACGCTCCCACAGCTCCTTACCATCGCCGGGGCTTCAGACGCACTGTCTGGGAGAAACCACGGCCCCGGGACAAAGCCCCAGCATCCACCGAGGGAAATGAGCCCCCTCCCTCGGAGTGAGGTGAACAGCTCCCCTCGAAACCCGTTCCTCGACTTCCTCGTTCAGTGGGCGCTCTCTCTCTTTCCTTCCTTATTCCGTGGCATGCTCTCTCTCTCTCTCTCTCTCTCTCTCTCTCTCTCTCACACACACACACACACTTTCTCTCTCAGCTCTTCCTCTCTCTCCATCTCCCCATCTCTCTCTCCCACCGTCCTCCCTTCCGCTCCGCCTCATCCCGTCTCTCCCTTCCCTCCACTCCATTTGCTCCCACCTCCCCCATTACCTGACCCTACTCTCCCACCCACCTGCCCCGCACCGATTCCCCTCTCTAACACCCCACTCCCATCCCACCCGTCGCAGTGACCCAGAGATATCCGGGCCCGCCCACCTATTCCACCCCGACCAGGAAGCTCCCCGCTTTTTCGGTCCCTTCCCTTCCGCCTTTCCGGCGATGGGGGGGCGGGGAGAGATTAGACACCATTTGGCCCGGGACAGCCCGCCATCTCTCCACTGCTCCCTCTTGTCTCCAAATCTGCCAATAACCGCCATCCCCGCCTCCTCAGTCGTGTCTTCTCTCCACCCCCAACCCAAACCCTCCACACCAGCGGAACACACGCTCCCGGGGTCAGACACAGAGTGAATCTCCCTCCACACGGTCCCATCAGATACTCCAGGGGTCAGACACAGAGTGAATCTCCCTCCACACCGTCCCATCACACACTCCTGGTGTCAGACACAGAGTGAATCTCCCTCCACACTGTCCCATCACACAGTCCCGGGGTCAGACACAGAGTCAATCTCCCTCCACACCGTCGTATCACACACTGCCGGGGTCAGACACAGAGTGAAGCTCCCTCCACACCGTCCCATCAGACACTCCCGGGATTCAGACACAGAGTGAATCTCCCTCCACACCGTCCCATCACACACTCCCGGGGTCAGACACAGAGTGAATCTCCCTCCACACCGTCCCATCACACACTCCGGGGGTCAGACACAAAGTGGATCTCCCTCCACACCGTCCCATCACACACTCCCGGGATTCAGACACAGAGTGAATCTCCCTCCACACCGTCCCATCACACACTCCGGGGGTCAGACACAGAGTGAATCTCCGTCCACACCGTCCCATCACACACTACCGGGGTCAGACACAGAGTGAAGCTCCCTCCACACCGTCCCATCACACACTCCCGGGGTCAGACACAGAGTGAATCTCCCTCCACACCGTCCCGTTGTTTCACGTTCTTTGTCAATGAAAAGTATTATTTTCTCGGGGTGAAGGGTCATAGTTTTAAGGTGCTTGGAAGATGGTAGAAGGGGTTTGTCGGAGGTATTTTTTCACACAGAGTGTGGTGGGTTGCCACAGAGCGAGAATACACTTCGATCGCTGGTGGTCGATGCGGAATCAATGGGGTCTTTTAAGACACTCTTAGATGGGAACTTTTTTCTATGATTTTGTTAATGGACTTGACCCCGACTCCTACTTTCCACACAGCCATCTGTACCACAAAATCATTGACAAGCAATGTGATAAGTTGCAGTCCCAATACTGACTCCGTGACGAACACCACTAGTCACTGGCAGTCAACTAGAGAACGCCCCTTACATTCCCATTGGCTGCCTCCTGCCTGCCAGACATTCCTTCAGACATGCCGGTGTCATTCCTGTAACGCCATCGGGTTTTAGCTTGTTAAGCAGCCTCAGGCATGGCGCTTTATCAAATGCCTTCTGGATTGCCAGTCAATGATATCAGCTGCCTCTGCTTTCTCCAATCTGCTGGTTACTTCCTTAAAGAACTCTAACAGATGTGTCAGGCAAGATTTCCCTTGACAGGAACCAAGCTGACTTATTCCGTCTGGGTAGCCTCCAACCTGATGGCATGAACATCGACTTCTCTAACTTCCGCTAAGGCCCCACCTCCCCCTCGTACCCCATCTGTTACTTATTTTTATACACACATTCTTTCTCTCACTTTCCTTTTTCTCCCTGTGTCCCTCTGAATATACCCCTTGCCCATCGTCTGGGTCCCCCCCTCCTTGTCTTTCTTCCCGGACCTCCTGTCCCATGATCCTCTCGTATCCCTTTTGCCAATCACCTGTCCAGCTCTTGGCTCCATCCCTCCCCCTCCTGTCTTCTCCTATCATTTTGGATCTCCCCCTCCCCCTCCAACTTTCAAATCCCTTACTCACTCTTCCTTCACTTAGTCCTGACGGAGGGTCTCGGCCTGAAACGTCGACTGCACCTCTTCCTGCAGATGCTGCCTGGCCTGCTGCGTTCACCAGCAACTTTGATGTGTGTTGCTTGAATTTCCAGCATCTGCAGAATTCCTGTTGTTTGACTTTGACTTATTTTGTCATTAGTCACCAAGTGCCTGACAACCTCAAATTTATTAATGGACTCCAGCACTTCCCCAAACACTGACTTTAGGCTAACTGGCTAATAATTTCCTTTCTTTGGCCTTCCTCATTTCTTAAAGTGTGCAGTGAAAATTTGCAATCTTCCGGCCCTGCGGGACCATGCCAGAATCAGGTGATTTTTGAAAGATCATCACCAATGAATCCGTTATCTCTTCAGCAACCTCTCTCAGGACTCTGGGATGCAGTCCATCTGGCCCAGGTGACTTATCCACCTGAAGACCTTGGAGTTTGCCTGGCACTTTTTACTTTGTAGTCGCAGCGGCACTCACTCCTGCACCCTGACACTCACGGGCCACTGACACACTGCTAGTGTCTTCCACAGTGAAAACTGATGGAAAGACCCATTAGGTTCATCTGCCATTTCCTTGTCCCCCGTTACTACCTCACCACTCTCCAAGGCAGAGTACAAAGTAAATGGCAGGATACTTGGTAGTGTGGAGGAGCAGAGGAATCTGGGGGGTACATGTCCACAGATCCCTGAAAGTTGCCTCACAGGTGGATAGGGTCGTTAAGAAAGCTTATGGGGTGTTAGCTTTCATAAGTCGAGGGATAGAGTTTAAGAGTCGCGGTGTAATGATGCAGCTCTATAAAACTCTGGTTAGGCCACACTTGGAGTACTGTGTCCAGTTCTGGTCGCCTCACTATAGGAAGGATGTGGAAGCATTGGAAAGCTTACAGAGGAGATTTACCAGGATGCTGCCTGGTTTAGAGAGTATGCATTATGATCAGAGATTAAGGGAGCTAGGGCTTTACTCTTTGGAGAGAAGGAGGATGAGAGGAGACATGATAGAGGTGTACAAGATAATAAGGGGAATAGATAGAGTGGCTAGCCAGCGCCTCTGCCCCAGGGCACCACTGCTCAATACAAGAGGACATGGCTTTAAGGTGAGGGGTGGGAAGTTCGAGGGGGATATTAGAGGAAGGTTTTCTACTCAGAGATTGGTTGGTGCGTGGAATGCACTGCCTGAGTCAGTGGTGGAGGCAGATACACTAGTAAAATTTAAGAGACTACTAGACAGGTATATGGAGGAATTTAAGGTGGGGGGTTATATGGGAGGCAGGGTTTGAGGGTCGGCACAACATAGTAAGTGAAGGGACTCTCTTCTGATTGGCTGCTGATGACTACTGGTGTACCACAAGGTTCAGTGTTGGGACCAATGCTTTTTACGTTGCAAGTCAATGAATTGGATGACAGGATTGACAGCTTTGTTGCAAAGTTTGCGGACAATACAAAGATAGGTGGAACACAGGTAGCGTTGAGGAAGCAGGGAGTCTGCAGAAGGGCTTCAGCTGATTGGGTGTCAGGGCAAAGAAGTGGCAAATGGAATACAGTGTCAGGAAGTGTATGGTCATACACCTTGGGGAATAAAAGTGTAGACTATTTTCAAAATGGAGAGAAACTTCAAAAATTTGAGGTGAAATGAGACTTGGGTTTCCTTGTGTAGGATTCCCTAAAGGTTAATTTGCAGGTTGAGTCAGTGATGAGGAAGGCAAATACAATGTCAGCATTCATTTCAAGAGGGCGCAGTGCTAAGATTTTACAAGGCACTAATGAAAACTTACTTGGAGTATTGTGAGCAGTTTTGGGCCCTTTATTTAAGAAAGGATGTGCTGACATTGGAAAGGGTTTAGAGGAGGTTCCCAAGATGTCAGGATGCTGGAGCAGGGATCCAGTCACAGACCCAGTACTGTGCACACGGTGATATTAATTGAGTAACAAATCCCAAGGTACAAACAAAGTCAGCATCAAAGTTCAGGCAGAGATCAAAACATCCAGAGAAATCCAAAAAATCAGAATCAGGCAGAGTTGATATTCAGACAGGTAGAGTATAGATATAAATGCTGGAAAGACTCGGAAAAATTCACTGGTACATTCTGGTGAAAACACAGGGCTGAAATACACTGAGCAATAAATAGAGAGGCAGACGATAGGTGGAGCACAATGAGACAGAAGTGGCAGCAAAACAGGTAATCATGAGAAATAGGTGAGAGGCAGGGTACTCAGTAATACAGGGACCGGAGTAGAGAAGGAGCGGGGACAAGAGCACATGGAGCATGGAAACAAACGAGTACATGGCAATACAAAACCACAGACCCTCAAACCCTGTCTCCCATATAACCCCCCACCTTAAATTCCTCCTTATACCTGTCTTAAATTTCACTAGTGTATCTGCCTCCACCACTGACTCAGGCAGTGCATTCCACGCACCAACCACTCTCTAAGTAAAAAACCTTCCTCTAATATCCCCCTTGAACGCCCCACCCTTACCATAAATCGATGTCCCCCGAAGGAGTCGATCAGGATTTGAGACTTTTTTTTACCGTGCCCATGGTCTGTTCTTTATCAAATTGTGGTATTGTTTTGCACTGCTGTAACTATATGTTATAATGATGTGGTTCTGTCAGTGTTAGTCTTTGGTTTGTCCTGTTTTTGTGCGATATCACTCTGGAGGAACATTGTATCTTTTCTTAATGCATGCATGCATTTCTAAGTGACAATCAACGAGGGCTGAGTGTCCTCATAATCTAATCTAATCTAATCTAATCTACATTCCCTTTTCAGCTCCCTTTGCAGTCTCAACCCCAAATCTTGGCTACAATTTGGAAGCCTGTATGTGATTCCCATCATGTTTCTTTTAACCCTTGCAGTTTCTTAACTCCATCCGCAGAGGTTCAACGTTCTCTGACCCTATGTCACCCTTTTCTCAAAATGATTCTGGGACGATTCCGGAAGACGGGAAAATTGCAAATGTCACCCTACTCTGCAAGAAGGGGGAGTAAGGCAGAAGAAAGGAAATGATAGGGCAGTTGGCCTGGCCTCAGTGGTTGGGAAGATGTTGGCATCAATTGTTATCGGTGAGGTTTCGGGTGACTTTGAGGCGCATAATAGCATGACAGTAGTCAGCGTGGTTCCTCATAGGAAAATCTTGCCTGACAAATCTGTTGGAGTTATTTGAGGAGATAATGTCATATTTTGATGTGTCCTACCAAAGTGTGAGGTGCTACATTTTGGTAGGATTAATCAAAACAGGACACACATGGTAAATGATAGGGCATTGAGGAATGCAGTAGAACAGAGGGATCTAGGAATAATGGTGCATAGTTCCCTGAAGGTGGAATCTCATGTGGATAGGGCGGTGAAGAAAGCTTTTGGTTTGCTGGCCTTTATTAATCAGAGCATTGAGTATAGGAGCTGGGATGTAATGTTGAAATTGTACAAGGCATTGGTAAGGCCAAATTTGGAGTATTGTGTATAGTTCTGGTCACCGAATTATAGGAAAGATGTCAACAAAATTGAGAGAGTACAGAGGAGGTTTACTAAAATGTTGCCTGGGTTTCATCTCCTAAGTTATAGGGAAAGGTTGAACAAGTTAGGTCTTTATTCTTTGGAGCGTAGAAAGTTGAAGGGGGGACTTGATAGAGGTATTTAAAATTATAAGGGGGATAGAGAGAGTTGACGTGGATAGGCCTTTTACACTGAGAGTGAGGGAGATTCAAACAAGAGGACATGAGTTGAGAGTTAAGGGGCAAAAATTTAGGGGTAACACGAGGGGGGACTTCAGCGTCTGACGCCGGGAGTGTGTCACCTCCACCCCACTCCCTCCCCCTCTCTCCCTCCACTCTCTACCCCTCCTCCTTCCCCAATCCCCCTCTCTGCCTCTCTTCCCCTTCCTCTCCCCCTCCCTCTCCTCTTTCCCATCTCCTCTCTCTCTCTCTCTCTCTCTGTCTGTCCCCCTCTCCCTGCCTCTCGTCCACTTTCTTGCCTCTCACTCCCTCTCTAATCCCTCTCTCCAGCGCCTCTCACCCCCTATGGGCGTGAATCTACCGATCCCTCTGTTCCCCCTCACTGCCAAGAACCCTGCCCTTAACCCTGAACTCTGCCCTCAAGTTCGACCTCCCAAGGTGAAACCCCCTCACCCTTTACTTGAACGCCATCTGCCTCTTCCCTGCCCAGCTCTGTAACCCGTCAATGTCCCAGGACAACCCAACATACTTTGCCCAACACCAGCAGTTTTTGATGTCATCTGCAAACTCACTACCCGACCTTTCCAGTCTTCTTACAGGTCAATTAAATAAAAAGGTGGGGGAGGGCGGCAATGTGGCGTCGTGGTTAGCATGACGCTTTACAGTTCTGGTGACCCGGGTTCAATTCCGGCCACTGCCGGTAAGGAGGTCTCCCCGCGACCGCGTGGGTTTCCTCCGGCTGACCCGGTTCCCTCCCACATTCCAAAGACGTGCCCGGTGGTCAGTTAGTAGGTCATTGTAAACCGTCCCGCGATCAGACCAGGGTTGATTTGGGGAACTTCAGATAGATTCTTACAAATCGGCGTTGAGTTCAGGGAAGGACGCAAAGGGGCGGAAGGCGCTGGCGTGGAGGGTCATGAACGACATGAAGGAAATCTGGAAGCCGAACCTGCCCAGAGGGCTTAAAAAGAGGACCTTCATAGCAGTCATGGAGTCCGTTCTCACGTACGGATGCGAGACGTGGACACCTCACCAAGACGATGCGTAAGTCTCTAGATGGTTCCTATATACGAACGCTCCGGATGGCTCTTAACGTGAGTTGGCAACAGTACATGACGAACATCGAGCTCTATGACAGCCTACCGATGCTCTCCACTAAAATCCAGTCGAGAAAACTGCAACTAGCGGGGCCCTGTCTAAGCCACCCCGAGCTACCTGCCAGCCTAGTCATTATATGGGAGCCCAAGCATGGGAGGAAGAACGCTGGGCGCCCTCCCAAGACTATGGTCAACACGCTCCGAGAAGACAGCGGCGCAGCTAATGTAGATGAACTGAACACGCCGATGAGGGTTCGGGCCGAGACCTTTCGTCAGGACTAACGGAAGGAAGAGCTAGTAAGAGATTTGAAAGGGGGAGGGGGAGGGGGAGATCCAAAATGATAGGAGAAGACAGGAGGGGCAGAAAGCAGGATCTCCCAGTGGCCATCCATTTTAATTCCACGTCCCATTCCCATTATGACATGTCTATCTACGGCCTCCTCTACTGTAAAGATGAAGCCACACTCAGGTTGGAGGAACAACACCTTACATTCCGTCTGGGTAGCCTCCAACCTGATGGCATGAACATCGACTTCTCAAACTTCCACTAATGCCCCATCTCCCCCTCGTACCCCATCCGTTACTTATTTATATACACACATTCTTTCTCTCTTTCTCCTTTTTCTCCCTCTGTCCCTCTGACTGTATCCCTTGCCCATCCTCTGGGATTTTTCCCCCACTCCCCCTTTTCCTTCTCCCTGGGCCTCCAGTCCCATGATCCTCTCATATCCCCTTTGCCAATCACCTGTCCAGCCCTTGGCTCCATCCCTCCCCCTCCTGTCTTCTCCTATCATTTTGGATCTCCCCCTCCCCCTCCCACTTTCAAATCTCTTACTAGGTCTTCCTTCAGTTAGTCCTGACGAAGGGTCTCGGCCCGAAACGTCAACTGTACCTCTTCCTAGAGATGCTGCCTGGCCTGCTGCGTTCACCAGCAACTTTGATGTGTGCTGCTTGAATATCCAGCAGAATTCCTCGTGTTTGCACTGATGAGGGAGAGGGAGAAGTGGAGAGTCCGTCATCCCGCCCGACGCCGGCCCTCTAGGCCTGAGTCGACGTCGTAGTAGTGGTGTTGAGGGTAATCGAAGCGATGATACTGATTCGGATCTGATGGTCAGGGGGGCACGGGTTGAGAAAGTTAGAGCTTAATCCGGATAAACACAATTCACACAGCGAAACCACGGCCGTGCTTTCGCAGTGAACGGCCCTGAGGTCGGAGGGACTCAGGGGAACAGGTACATGGTTCCCTGAAATGGCGGCGAAGAGCGCCCTTGGCAGGCTGGCGGTCGTCGGTCAGAGCACCGAGTACGGGATATCGGGAAATCACCTCGCAGTCGTGGGGGGAGGGCCGCACTACGTTCGTCTCTGGTCTCCCCCTTCTCTTCTCGGACCCCTGTCTCGCAGGCTGATGTCAGGACATGTCTCAGGGGCGTCGGATCCCGGTGGTGTGCCTGGCAGGGGGGCTGAAACGCCGAGCCGCAGTCTGGGGGTGGGGGGGGGGGCACATCGTCAATCTCTCTCACTGCCACAGTCAGAGGTTCGCGTCCGCTTGGAGAGGGCGTCGGTCCGGAGCGGATCAGAGCGGGCGGCCTCGGCGCCTCCCGTCCGCTAGCGCTCGCAGCTACAGCGATGAGGTGCGTCGAGGGGTTGGTCACGGCCGGAATCAACCCGTGCCTCAGACAGGAGCCGGACGCGCTGCGGTCTCTCTGTCCGCACGGTCGGTCTCCAGCGGGTGCGATTTTACTTGCTCCCCCACTGGGCCTTGGACCAGCTGGTCAACAGCAGTACCTACGTCAGGCTGCGGGTGACCGGCTCGGAGCTCGGCGCCCTTTCATGCACTCAGTTCTGGCCCACAGGCGCCAAACCCTGGGCCTATGTACCTCCCTGCGCAGTTGGACCCATCACCTCCTCGCCGGGAGACCGCAATCCGAAACAGCATCTCTCCCTCGACGGCAGTCAACACTGGCGCGCCTGAAGGATGTCTGCTTAGCCGGCTGCCCTGCTCTCTCTATCTCTCCCCCTACACTCATGCCTGTGTGGCTGAGACGCCGCCTGTCAGTTCACCGCCTACGCGGCTGACGTCGGCAGAGCGTCAGACGGCGACGGGGAGATGCACGCGAGCGAGACAGATCTCCCAAGTTGGCCAGATTCTCTCTTTCGGGCGCCCTAATAGTTTCCCTGCTTGTGTCGGTGGTGCCGACGTGCGTCTCATCGAAACCTTTCGTATGTTGAAAGGCCTGGACAGAGTGGATGTGGAAAGGATATTTCCCAAGGTGGGGGAGTCTAGGACATGATGGCACAGCCTCGGGATAGAGGGCGCCCTTTGAAAACACGGAGGCGGAGAAATTTCTTCAGGCAGGGGGTCGGGAATTAGTGGAATTCGTCGCCACACGTAGCTCGGCGTATTTTAGACAGAGATCGACAGATTCTTGATTGGACACGGCATCGGGGGTTACGGGGAGAAGGAGGAGGGGAAAAAAAGGATCAGCAATGATTGAATGGCGGAGCAGACTCGATGGGCCGAGACGGCCTAATTCTGCTCCTGTGTCCTAGGTCTTTATGGTCTTACCATTCCAGCACCGGTGAGGTCGTTCCCCTGCTCCACCCAACAAGATCCAAAGGGGTATTCTGGTTATTGGTGTTGGCGCGTGGCCAAGTGGTTAAGGCGTCGGTCTAGTGATCTGAAGGTCGCCGGGCCGAGGCGGCGTGTTGTGTCCTTGAGCGAGGCACTTAACCACACACACACGCACTGCTCTGTGACGACACCGTATGGGTCCTAGTGCCCTTCCCTTGGACAACATCGGTGGCGTGGAGAGGGGAGACTTGCAGCATGGGCAACTGCTGGTCCTTCATACAACGTTGCCCAGGCCCTGCGTCCTGGAAACCTTCCAAGGCACAAATCCATGGTCTCATGAGACTAATGGATAATTAATAATAATAATAATAATAATAATATTCTCCTTTCTGAGCGGAAAGCCTGCAGGTGTATTCTCCACTGGCTGTGTATTGCCTTTTCCGCTCCTGACAGTCGGCCAGACGCCTGCCTCAACTCAGGGGGTGACTACCTCCCTGGATTGAGGAGCGTGCCTTATGAGAATAGGTTGAGTGAACTCGAGCTTTTCTCCTCGGAGCGACGGAGGATGAGAGGTGACCTGACAGGGGTGTATAAGATGATGGGGGTCGTGTGGCTAGTCAGAGGCTTATTCCCGGGGCTGTGATGAGCGGGCACAGTTTTAAGGTAACACACATCAAAGTTGCTGGTGGACGCAGCAGGCCGGGCAGCATCTCTAGGAAGAGGTACGGTCGACGTTTCGGGCCGAGACCCTTCGTCAGGACTGACGGAAGGAAGAGCTAGTAAGAGATTTGAAAGTGGGAGGGGGAGGAGCAGATCCGAAATGATAGAAGACAAGAGGGGAAGAGATGGAGCCAAGAGCTGGACAGGTGATTGGCAAAGGGAATATGAGAGGCTCATGGGACAGGAAGCCCTGGGAGAAGCAAAAGGGGGAGGGTGAAAACCCAGAAGATGGGCAAGGGGTATAGTCAGAGGGATACAGGGAGAAAAAGGAGAGAGAGAGAAAGAATGTGTGTATATAAATAAATAACGGATGGAGTACGGGGCGAGGTGGGGCATTAGCGGAAGTTAGAGAAGTCAATGCTCATACCATCAGGTTGGAGGTGCTTCGAAGTTGGTACAGAGGAGATGCCAGGGGTAATTTTTTCACGCGGAGAGTGGTGAGAGCGTGGAATGGGCTGCCGGGGGCCGTGGTGGAGGAGGGTACGATAGGGTCTTTTAAGAGACTCCTGGGTAGGTACATAGAGCTCAGAAAAATCGAGGGCTATGGGTAACCCTAGGTAATTTCGAAGGTAAATACATGTCGACACAGGCCTGTATTGTGTCGTAGGTTTTCTTTGTTTCTATCCCATCTATCACCTACTCGCGTTTTTTTCCCCGGAATATCGGGTATACGTTCGTAAATGCGCTTTCAACTTTAAACTTGAAATTGCTTCGCCCCCCTGTAAAGGGATCTAGAATGCCTCCCATACAGATTGTGTCAGCGAGTGGCTAAACTGCACGCGGTAATTTGCAAAGGTCTCGGCCGCGTACAGTTCATATCGGGTTCAGACTTTCGCGCCGGAGTGTATTTGCCAGCGCGGAGCGGAGAGAGTAGCTTTGTCGATCTGGCGGGAGCAAATGACGCTGGAAACGGCGAGGGTGGAGCGCCGCGGGTGGGGCGTGAGACGAGGGGGCGGGGGACGGACACAGCCAGCCCTGAGACACCAGGGCAAGGTCATTTGATCCCGAGCAATTGGTTTATTGATCACGACTGAATCGCGGCCCGTGCATCGGTTCTTCGGCCCACTCGTCCAGTTCTGCCCCTTGCCGCCACGGGGCACAGGCAGCAATCCGGAGATTGCCACACGGAGCAAAAGAGGGGTGGGGAGGGGAGGCGGGAGATTGGATTCGGTCATCAGGACGATCAGTCCTCGTTTATTGTCATTTAGAAACGCATGCGTTAAAAAAAAATGATACAATGTTCCTCCAGAAAGAGGGGAGAGGGGAGATAAAGAGGGGGAGAAGGGGAGCAGCAGAAGGGAGAGAGGGAGATAGAGGAGAGGAGAGAGCGGGGAAAGAGGGAGGGGAGGGAGTAGGAGAGACGAGGAGAGGGGGAAGAGAGGGGCAGAGAGAGAGGGAGTGGAGGGAGAGGGTGAGGGAGTAGAGGGAGAGGGGTGGAGAGGGGGGAGGATAGAGGGAAGGAGAGAGTAAGTGAGAGAGGAGGTAGGGGTGGAAAGAGGGGAAAGAAAGGGGTGAGGCAGGGAGGGGTGGGAGACGTTGGAGAGGGAGAGAGGCAAGAGGAAGGGTGGAGAGGCGGGGAGAGGGGATGAGGAGGGTAGAGGGGGAAGAGGGAGGAGAATGAGAGAGAGGAGAGAGAGAAGGGACAGAGTGGGAAAGAGAGAGTGGCAGAGACAGGGAGAGAGAGAGGGAGGGGTGGAGAGGGGAAGATAGAGGGAAGAGGAGAGTAAATGAGGGAGGGGGTAGAGGTGGAGGGGAGAAAGAAAGGCGTGAGGCAAGGAGGAGTGGGAGACTTTGGAAAGACGGTCAAGAGAGGGAGTGAGAGGGAGACAGAGGGGAGAGAGGCAGGGAGAGGGTATGAGAGAGAGAGGAGATGGGGAGAGGGGAGAGGGAGGGGGAGAGGAGGTGGAGAGGTAGGGGCAAGAGAGGCGGAGAGGGAGGAGGGGAGAGAGAGAGAGGGGAGGGGGAGAGAGGTGGAGAGGGAAAGACCGGGAGAGGGAGGGGAAAAGGGAGAGTGTGGGGGAGGGACGGGGAAGGGGGAAAGAGAGGAGAGATGGGGTGAGAGGGGAGCAGAATCTAATTCGGGCCTGACGAATTTTGACAGAGTCCCCAGGTCTCACTTGGAATCGCAGGCTTCTTGCAGATGAAATAATTCTCCCCAAAGCAACCCGCAGGAGCAGGGTCGGATGCACAACTCTCGTAGACTGGTTCGAGCGTTTTGTGCAGCAAATTGCATTCTGCTGTCCCACTGTAAAATGGAACAGGAAAGGTAACAGGGGTTGCATTTGCCCGCAGTCAATCACTAATAGGCGAGATTCACGTTCGAGGCTGTCAACAGTCCTAATCCGGGTACCCCATTTTCTCCTCACCGCCCCACGCCAGTTCCCTTCAGCCCTGCATCAGTCCCCACCCGATCCCACACACCCCTCTCTCCCCCACAGCCACGTCTCGTCTCCAGACTCATCCCACTGCCCCGCTTTCAACCCACCGAGCCGCTTCTCTGTCCCAAGAATAATCCCACTGTCCCAAGCCCGCTGTCAGTCCCCAAACTGATCCCACTGCCCCACCCGCTCACCAGAGCCCCGTGTCTGTTCCCAAACTAATCCCACCGCCCGCAAGCTCGCTACAGCTCCGTGTCGGGCACCACACTAAGCGCACTGGCCCGTTCTTCCTCCGGAGCGTAGTGTCAGTCGCCAAACTAGTCCCACTCTCCACCTTCCATCCTGTATTAGCCATAAGACTAATACCACTGCCCTACTATCTCCCCGCAGCCCCATGTCAGTTCCCAAATGAATCGCACTGCCACACGCCCTCACCACAGCACCCTGTAGGTCTTCAAACTAAACACACTGCCACGCTCTCGCCACAGCCACCAGTCATTCCAAACCTCACCTGTCGAGGCATTTTCCAATCCAGTAATGGCTGCTTCCATTTACAGTGTTGAAAACAAATTTCTGTTAAATAAAATTTCTTTCGTAAGTTCTCTGCATGGAACATTGCTTTTGGCTCCTGGAGTGTACAATGCGTTGGAGCAGAGGGAACTTCACACTCTTTCTGACCCCGGGGAGAGTGTGATGGGACGCTGTGGAGGGTGCTTCATTCGGTGTCTGACCCTGGGAGTGTGTGATGGGACGGTGTGCAGGGAGACTCCCTCTGTGTCTGACCCCGGGAGTGTGTCATGGAACAGTGTGGAGGGAGATTCACTCTGTGTCTGACCAAGGGAGTGTGTGATGGGACGGTGCAGGGGGAGCTTCGCCCGGTATCTAACCCTGGGAGTGTGTGATAGGAAAGTGTGTGGGGAGATAGCTTGACGCCCGTAAGTGTGTTAAGGGACGGTGTGGAGGAAGATTCACTCTGTGTCTGGCCCTGGGAGTGTGTGATGGGACGGTGTGGAGGGAGATTCACTCTGTGTCTGACCCCGGGAGTGTGTGATGGGACGGTGTGGAGGGAGCTTCACTCTGTATCTGACCCTGGGAGTGTGTGATGGGACGGTGTGGAGGGAGAGTCACTCTGTATCTGACCCTAGGAGTGTGTAAATGTACGGCGTGGAGGGAGCTTTGCTCACTGTCTGACTACGGGAGTGTGTGATGGGACGGAGTGGAGGGATTCTCACCTTGTGTCTGATCCCGGAAGAGTATCGCTGGATGGTGTGGAGGGAGATTCACCCTGTGACTGACCCCGGGAGTGTGTGATGGGACGGGGTGGAGGGATTCTCACCATGCGTCTGATCCCGGAAGAGTATCACTGGATGGTGTGGAGGGAGATTCACTCTGCGTGTGACCCAGGGAGAGTACGATGGGACGGTGTGGAGGGAGATTCACTCTTTGTCTCACCTCCGGAGTGTGTGATGGGACGGTGTGGAGGGAGATTCACTCTGTGCCTGACAATGGCAGTGTGTGATGGGATGGTGTTGAGGGAGATTCACTCTGTGTCTGACCCCGGGAGTGTGTGATGGGACGGTGTGGAGGGTGTGATGGGACGGTGTGGAGGGTGTGATGGGACGGTGTGGAGGGACTTCCACTCTGTGTCCGACCCGAGGAGTGTGTGATGGGACGGTGTGGAGGGAGATTCACTCTGTGCCTGATCCTGTGAATGTGTGATGGGATAGTGTGGAGGGAGATTCACTCTGTGTCTGACCCCGGGAGTGTGTGATGGGACGGTGTGGAGGGAGATTCACTCTGTGTCTGATCCGGGATTGTGTGATGGGATAGTGTGGAGGGAGATTCACTCTGTGTCTGACCCCGGGAGTGTGTGATGGGACGGTGTGGAGGGAGATTCACTCTGTGTGTCTGACCCCGGGAGTGTGTGATGGGACGGTGCGGAGGGAGATTCACTCTGTGTCTGACCCCGGGAGTGTGTGATGGGACGGTGCGGAGGGAGATTCACTCTGTGTCTGACCCCGGGAGTGAGTGACGGGACGGTGCGGAGGGAGATTCACTCTGTGTCTGACCCCGGGAGTGTGTGATGGGACGGTGCGGAGGGAGATTCACCTGTTCATCCATTGAGCTAATTTCCAGCAGCGTTGAACCATTGTTTGAACATTCTTGCTTCGCCTCAGCGTGAGATTTTGCCACCGTTGATATGAAATAACAAGCGCCTCTCCTGTTGACCCAACCCTGGCAACACGTCTGTTCTGTAAATGGGGAACAGAGAACAGTGAGTGACGATATTGAGTTTTGCTGACCGAGAACCTCTGAACCCACAGGGAGACTTCTTGTCGTTTCTGACATAAATAGTCATGAGTACACTCACTGAAGGGAGACTACCCTGCAACCATCCATTCTTTGCAGATTCGCTCACTGTCGATAACTCGCCTCAAGACTCACTCCCAATGTTCAGCAACAGTTATTACCCCTCAACCATCAGGAAGGAGGTACAGGAGCCTCAGGACCCACACCACCAGGTTCAGAGACAGTTATCACCCCTCAACCATCAGGAAGGAGGTACAGGAGCCTCAGGACCCACACCACCAGGTTCAGAGACAGTTATCACCCCTCAACCATCAGGAAGGAGGTACAGGAGCCTCAGGACCCACACCACCAGGTTCAGAGACAGTTATCACCCCTCAACCATCAGGAAGGAGGTACAGGAGCCTCAGGACCCACACCACCAGGTTCAGAGACAGTTATCACCCCTCAACCATCAGGAAGGAGGTACAGGAGCCTCAGGACCCACACCACCAGGTTCAGGAACAGCTATTATCCCTCAACCATCAGGAAACATAGAAAATAGGTGCAGGAGTAGGCCATTCGGCCCTTCGAGCCCAATGTTCAGCAACAGTTATTACCCCTCAACCATCAGGAAGGAGGTACAGGAGCCTCAGGACCCACACCACCAGGTACAGGAACAGTTATTACCCCCTCAACCGTCAGGAAGGTGGTACAGGAGCCTCAGGACCCACACCACCGGGTTCAGGGACAGTTATCACCCCTCAACCATCAGGAAGGAGGTACAGGAGCCTCAGGACCCACACCACCAGGTTCAGGGACAGTTATCACCCCTCAACCATCAGGAAGGAGGTACAGGAGCCTCAGCACCCACACCACCAGGTTCAGGGACAGTTATCACCCCTCAACCGACAGGAAGGAGGTACAGGAGCCTCAGCACCCACACCACCAGTTTCAAGGATAGTTGTTACCCCTCAGCCATCAGGAAGGAGGTACAGGAGCCTCAGGACCCACACCACCAGGTACAGGAACAGTTATTACCCCCTCAACCGTCAGGAAGGTGGTACAGGAGCCTCAGGACCCACACCACCGGGTTCAGGGACAGTTATCACCCCTCAACCATCAGGAAGGAGGTACAGGAGCCTCAGGACCCACACCACCAGGTTCAGGGACAGTTATCACCCCTCAACCATCAGGAAGGAGGTACAGGAGCCTCAGCACCCACACCACCAGGTTCAGGGACAGTTATCAACCCCTCAACCGACAGGAAGGAGGTACAGGAGCCTCAGGACTCTCACCACCAGTTTCAAGGATAGTTGTTACCCCTCAGCCATCAGGAAGGAGGTACAGGAGCCTGAGGACTCGCACCAGCAGGTTCAGGAACAGTTATTACCCCTCAACCATCAGGAAGGACGTACAGGAGCCTCAGGACCCACGCCACCAGGTTCAGGAACAGTTATTATCCCCTCAACCATCAGGAAGGAGGTACAGGAGCCTCAGGAATCACACCACCAGGTTTAGGGATCGTTGTTACCCCTCAGCCATCAGGAAGGAGGTACAGGAGCCTGAGGACTCGCACCAGCGGGTTCAGGAACAGTTATTACCCCTCAACCATCAGGAAGAAGGTACAGGAGCCTCAGGACCCACACCACCAGGTTCAGGAACAGTTATTACCCCTCAACCATCAGGAAGAAGGTACAGGAGCCTCAGGCCCTCGCACCACGTGGTTCGGAAAGAGTTACTACCCCTCAACAAGGCCTTACTGAGACCACAACAGGAGTATTGTGTGCAGTTTTCGTCCCCTAATCTGAGGAAAGACATTCTTGCCATAGAGGGAGTACAAATAAGGTTCACCAAATTGATTCCTGGGATGGCAGGACTTTCATATGATGGAAGACTGGATCGACTAGGCTTATACTCTCTGGAATTTAGAAGATTGAGGGGGGGTCTTATTGAAACGTATAAAATCCTAAAGGGATTGGACAGGCGAGATGCAGGAAGATTGTTCCCGATGTTGGGGAAGTCCAGAACGAAGGGTCACAGTTTGAGGATAAAGGGGAAGCCTTTCAGGACAGAATTGAGGAAAAACTTCTTCACAGAGAGTGGTGAATCTGTAAAATTCTCTACCACAGGAAATACTTGAGGCCAGTTCATTGGCTATATTTAAGAGGGAGTTAGATATGGCCCTTGTGGCTAAAAGGATCGGGTGTACGGAGAGAAGGCAGGGTACAGGGTTGTCAGTTGGATGATCAGCCTTGATCATACTGAATGGCGGTGCAGGCTCGAAGGGCCGAATGGCCTACTCCTGCACCTATTTTCTATTTTTCTATGTTTCAACCATCAGGAAGGAGCTACAGGAGCCTCAGGACTCACCACCAGGTTCAGGGACAGTTATCACCCCTCAACTATCAGGAAGGAGGTACAGGAGCCTCAGGACCCACACGACCAGGTTCAGGAGCAGTTATCACCCCTCAACCGTCAGGAGGAGGTACAGGAGCCTCAGGACTCACACGACCAGGTTCAGGAACAGTTATCACCCCTCAACCATCAGGCTTTTGAACCAGAGGGGTAAATTCACTCTGCTTCATTTACCCCAGCACTGAACTGTTCCCACAACCTATGGACTCACTTTGGAAGGACAAACTCCAAGGCAGAGTACAAAGTAAATGGCAGGATACTTGGTAGTGTGGAGGAGCAGAGGGATCTGGGGGTACATGTCCACAGATCCCTGAAAGTTGCCTCACAGGTGGATAGAGTAGTTAAGAAAGCTTATGGGGTGTTAGCTTTCATAAGTCAAGGGATAGAGTTTAAGAGTCGCGAGGTAATGATGCAGCTCTATAAAACTCTGGTTAGGCCACACTTGGAGTACTGTGTCCAGTTCTGGTCGCCTCACTATAGGAAGGATGTGGAAGCATTGGAAAGGGTACAGAGGAGATTTACCAGGATGCTGCCTGGTTTAGAGAGTATGCATTATGATCAGAGATTAAGGGAACTAGGGGCTTTACTCTTTGGAGAGTAGGAGGATGAGAGGAGACATGATAGAGGCGTATAAGATATTAAGAGGAAAAGATAGAGTGGACAGCCAGCGTTTCTTCCCCAGGGCACCACTGCTCAGTACAAGAGAACTTGGCTTTAAGGTAAGGGGGATATTAGAGGAAGGTTTTTGACTCAGAGAGTGGTTGGTGCGTGGAATGCACTGCCTGAGTCAGTGGTGGAGGCAGATACACTAGTGACGTTTAAGAGACTACTAGACAGGTACATGGAGGAATTTAAGGTGGGGGTTATATGGGAGGTGGGGTTTAAGGGTCGGCACAACATTCTGGGCCGAAGGGTCTGTACAGTGCTGTACTATTTTATGTTCTATGTTCTATGTTCATCTCACGTTCTCGATATTTATTGCTTATTTGTTTATTTATTTGCCCTCTGCTTTCTGGTTGAAGCCCTTATTTTTCATTGAACCAGTTGTAGTTACTGATCTATAGACTTGCTGAGAATGCCCGCAAGAAAATGGATCTCAGGGTTGTATTCACTCCCTGTACTTTAGTTTTGAACTTTGAACTTCACTCTTCAATAAGACTATAAGATATAGCAACAGAAGGAGGCCATTCGGCCCGTCGAGCCTGCTCCACCATTCAATCGCTGGCTGGTCCAATTCGTCCAGTCATTCCCCACTCCCAAGCCTCCTCCCCATACCCTCTCATTCCCTGGCTAATCAAGAACCGGTTTATTCACCAAGACCGAGTTGAGCTGCTGGTGCCTATGATTCGAGTGGCGGGTCCGGCAGCAGATACTCCCGCTCATGAAATAGCTTAAACACGGTTCATTTATTTTGAGTGATAATCCTTTAAATGGACACAACCTCCGTAAACCGCATTTACATCTCACCGAGAACATCTATATTCAACACTTCCAAATTAGGAAACATGCAGAAATTTCAGACAGAGTAATGGATTCTAGGACACACCGTGTTTCTACCATTATTCTTGCTGTTCCTCGAACCATTCCTCGTAAGTCGACACAGCTGTCTACTTTCATACTCTTTCTCTACCACTTGGGTGACTTCACATTTCTATGAAATTTCCTCAGATACCTTTTTCACATAAATTGTCTCACTGCTTTTCAGACACACGTACACAAGCGACCCACCATTAACGCTGACAAGTTAACTTCCTGGAGTACATAAAACTCCCAACATTAATTGATCAATTATTTAAATATGTTCGGTGTTTGTATGCGTCTGGTCTGCAACTTAGTTTGAAACAAATGTCAAATTTCACAGTGCGAAGTAGGATTTATTACCAGAGTACTGATATGTCACGACATACAACATGGAGATTTTTTGTCGGGGCATGCAAGACAAATTTTAAAAGCCCAATGACTTATACAGCAACTCTTCAGCAGCAGAAAGTCAGGTGACGTGAGCTGTATCTTAACTTGAACCTGATTCCGTTTTAAGAACTGAAGACCGGCTCCCGTTTACGACCAACAGCTGAACAAATGTAGTTGGAAATTTAATCCGAATAGTTTAAAGATTTATAGATGGCAGCTACAGAGTTTAGGGAGACGATCTTGGAAAATTACACGAGGCAAACAGGCCGGGAAGCGGTAACCCAGACACAGAGTGAAGCTCCCTCCGCACCGTCCCATCATACACTCCCGAGGTCAGACACAGAGTGAAACTCCCTCCACACCGTCCCTTCGCACGCTTCCGGGGTCAGACACAGAGTGAAACTCCCTCTACACCGTCCCATCACACACTCCCGAGGTCAGACACAGAGTGAAACTCCCTCCACACCGTCCCTTCGCACGCTTCGGGGTCAGACACAGAGTGAAGCTCCCTCCGCACCGTCCCATCACACGCTCCCGGGGTCAGACACAGAGTGAAGCTCCCTCCACACCGTCCTTCGCACGGTTCCGGGGTCAGACACAGAGTGAATCTCCCTCCACACCGTCCCATGGCACACTCAAGAGGTCAGATATAGAGTGAAGCTCCCTCCACACCGTCCCATCACACAGTCCTGGGGTCAGACACAGAGTGAAGCTCCCTCCACACTGTACCATCACACACTTCCGGGGTCAGACACAGAGTGAAACTCCCTCCACACCGTCCCGTCACACACTCCCGAGGTCAGACACAGAGTGAAATTCGCTCCACACCGTCCCTTCGCACGCTTCCGGGGTCAGACATAGAGTGAAGCTCCCTCCGCACCGTCCCATCACACACTCCCGAGGTCAGACACACAGAGTGAATCTCCCTCCACACCGTCCCATCACACACTCCCGGGGTCAGACACAGAGTGAAGCTCCCTCCACACCGTCCCATCACACACTCCCGGGGTCAGACACAGAGTGAAGCTCCCTCCATACCGTTCCATCACACACTCCCGCGGTCAGACACAGAGTGAATCTCCCTCCACACCGTCCCATCACACAGTCCCTGGGGTCAGACACACAGAGTGAATCTCCCTCCACACCGTCCCATCACACACTCCCGGGGTCAGACACAGAGTGAAGCTCCCTCCACACCGTCCCATCACACGCTCCCGGGGTCAGACACAGAGTGAATCTCCCTCCACACCATCCCATGGCACACTCAAGAGGTCAGATATAGAGTGAAGCTCCCTCCACACCGTCCCATCACACAGTCCTGGGGTCAGACACAGAGTGAAGCTCCCTCCACACTGTACCATCACACATTTCCGGGGTCAGACACAGAATGAAACTCCCTCCACACCGTCCCTTCGCACGCTTCCGGGGTCAGACACAGAGTGAAACTCCCTCCACACCGTCCCTTCGCACGCTTCCGGGTCAGACACAGAGTGAAGCTCCCTCCGCACTGTCCCATCACACAGTCCTGGGGTCAGACACAGAGTGAAGCTCCCTCCACACTGTTCCATCACACGCTCCTGGGGTCAGACACAGAGTGACTCTCCCTCCACACCGTCCCATGGCACACACAAGAGGTCAGATATAGAGTGAAGCTCCCTCCACACCGTCCCATCACACAGTCCTGGGGTCAGACACAGAGTGAAGTTCCCTCCACACTGTACCATCACACATTTCCGGGGTCAGACACAGAGTGAAACTCCCTCCACACCGTCCCTTCGCACGCTTCCGGGGTCAGACACAGAGTGAAGCTCCCTCCGCACTGTCCCATCACACAGTCCTGGGGTCAGACACAGAGTGAAGCTCCCTCCACACCGTTCCATCACACGCTCCTGGGGTCAGACACAGAGTGAAGCTCCCTCCACACCGGTCCTTCGCACGGTTCCGGGGTCAGACACAGAGTGATTATCCCTCCACACCGTCCCATCACACACTCCCGATGTCAAGCTCAGAGTGACGCTTTCTCTCTCTATACCGCCCCGTCATGAGGAGCGGGTTAAAGAGGGGGATGATGCCTCACCTCTGCTGCTGGTCAACAATTCACAGATTCGAACCTTGGTTTCGTTGACAGTTTTGAACTTCGTTTGCATCACGTTGAACTGCTGTAGGAGATCTTCGTTCCTTCGTTTAAGAACGGACAGTTGAGAGTTGAGCGCAGAAAGATTCTTGCGACTCAGCTGGATATAGTCGGATGTCCCAGATTCAAATGTCGAGTTCAACTCGTGGACCTGTTGACGATATTGGCGCTGGGTCTTGTTCACCTCCTGACATTGATCCCAAAGTCTCCAGTAGTTTCGTTCACAGATGATCAGAGACTGAGGAGTCTGAAACACTGAGAGTTACAATGAGGGAGTGTGTCAGTGACACGGTGTTGTGGGAGTGGGGGTGAGGTTGGTGTGCGTTTCACGTCGCGGGGCATCTTGGTGTCGCGTTGAGGGTTGCGTCGGAGTCGCGTGGAGGGGCGCGTCGGCGTTACCGCGGGGTTTTTTTTTTGCGCCAAACTCCACCCCGCTCTGTTGGTTTCCGGTCTGACTCCGTCCGGACCCCGTTCAACTCACCATAGACCGAGAGCCCGACGACTGTCGCAATGAGGGCGAGTGTAACCAGGCCGAGCAGCCAGATCGTCCAGCTCGATCCACTTCCGACCTTCTCTTTCGGTTCCTGCGTCTGCGGTTCTGTGGAGAGCCCGTTCAGCGTGCGTGTGCGTGTGTGTGTGAATTCAGCCGTGTCCCCACCCCCCGGGACTCCCTTCCACCCACCATCCGCGCTCGCTCCTTTCCGCCACGATCTCCCCCCACCCCCACCCCTCCCGTCTCCCAGCCACGTCCCCACTTCTCGCCCTCAGCGCTGAGAGTCCAGGTGGCGAGAGCGGGGGTCGGCGCCCCGCTGGCTGGAGAGGGTTCGTCGAGTCGGCGACCCATGAACGCAGTGACGAGGACGTCAGGCCGCCCGGTCTGCGGCACATGCGCGTTGGCCGTCCGGATTCGGAGCTGGCCCCGCCCACAGAGGACAGGGGGCGGTGGGTGATGGGAATGTTCTGACTGGGGGGGCGGGGGTTCGGGGTCTGTGATGATTGGCGTTCCATCGTGGTCCGGACTGGGACCGCCGGTGTCTGTGACGTGTATAGGTGATAATGTAGAGGGCGGGTTCGGAGGACTGGTCAGTCCGCATCTGGAGGACTGAATTCGGTTCCGGTCGCCCCGTTACTCTGGGGAGGGAAGGGGGAGGGCAGACCCGACGGAGGTTTATAAGAGTCGGCAGCCGGGATGGTATTTGGAAAGCGTCGAAGTGGCTGATACCAGCGGGCATGTGTTGAAAGGTGAGACGGGGTAAGGACGCAGGGCATGTGCAAGGTGAAGTGAGTGGGGAGTTCGTGGCATGCGCTGCCGGGGGGCGGTGGCGGCGGCAGAGACGATAGAGGCGTTAAAGAGATGTGCGTTGCACTTTGGAAGGACAAACCAAAGTAGAACATCCAAGGAAAATGGTAGGGAACTGAGGAGTGCAGTACAACAGAGGGATCTGGGAATACAGAATCAAAATTCCCTAAAAATGGCGTCACAGGTAGATAGGGTCGTAAAGAGAGCTTTTGGTACATTGGCATTTATTAATCAAAGTATTGAGTATAAGAGCTAGAATGTTATGATGAGGTTGTATAAGGCATTGGTGAGGCCGAATCTGGAGTATTGTGTTCAGTTTTGGTCACCAAATTACAGGAAGGATATAAATAAGGTTGAAAGAGTGCAGAGAAGGTTTACAAGGATGTTGCCGGGACTTGAGAAACTCAGTTACAGAGAAAGGTTGTATAGGTTAGGACTTTATTCCCTGGAGTGTAGAAGAATGAGGGGAGATTTGATAGAGG
Source organism: Mobula birostris (assembly GCF_030028105.1). Lineage (NCBI taxonomy): Eukaryota > Metazoa > Chordata > Chondrichthyes > Myliobatiformes > Myliobatidae > Mobula > Mobula birostris. Next base: position 106,517,603 of record NC_092382.1, read on the forward strand.
TATATAAAATTATGATGGGTCTAGATAGAGTGAATGCAAGCAGGCTTTTTCCACTGAGGCTAAGGGAGAAAAAACAAAACAGAGGACATGGGTTAAGGGTGAGGGGGGGAGTTTAAAGGGAATATTGGGGGGGGGGCTTCTTCACACAGAGAGTGGTGGGAGTATGGAATGAGCTGCCAGACGAGGTGGTAAATGCGGGTTGCTTTTTAACATTTAAGAATAAATTGGAAAGATACATGGATGGGAGGTGCATAGAGGCATATGGTCCGGGTGCAAGTCAGTGGGACTAGGCAGAAAAATGGTTCGGCACAGCCAAGAAGGGCCAAAAGGCCTGTTTCTGTGCTGTAATGTTCTCTGGTTCTATGGGAGTGCAGGGAATGGAGGTGGATGGGCAGTGTGCGTGCAAGCAAAGGGCTTGATAGTATCATGAGTGGGGAGCTCAAAGCAGATTTTTTTTAAATAAATTACAAGAAGATCAGACAGACTGGACACTCTGGTGAAAGTGGAGTTACAGAGACCCTGGTGAGTGTTGTAGAACAGAGTGACCCAGGGGTACAGGGACACGGTTCCCTGAAAGTGGAGTCACGGGTAGACAGGGACCCTGGGGAGTGTTGTAGAACGGAGAGACCCAGGGGTACAGGGACAGGGTTCCCTGAAAGTAGAGTAACAGGTAGACAAGGACCCTGGGGAGTGTTGTAGAACAGAGTGACCCAGGGGTATAGGTACACGGTTCCCTGAAAGGGAAGTCACACTAGACAGGGGCCCTGGGAAGTGTTGTAGAACAGAGGGACCCAGGGATACAGGGAGACGGTTCCCTGGAAGTGGAGTCACGGGTAGGCGATTACCACGGGGGGTGTTGTAGATTATAGGGACCCAGGGGTACGGGTACACGGTTCCCTGAAAGTGGAGTCACAGGTAGACAAGGACCCTGGGGAGTGTTGTAGGAAGGAGAGACCCAGGGGTACAGGGATAGGGTTCCCTGAAAGTAGAGTAACAGGTAGACAGGGACCCTGGGAAGTGTTGTAGAACAGAGTGACCCAGGGGTACAGGGACACGGTTCCCTGAAAGTGGAGTCACAGGCAAACAGGGACCCTGAGGAGTGTTGTAGAACAGACGGTCCCAGAGGTACAGGGACACGGTTCCCTGAAAGTGGAGTCACAGCTAAACAGGGACCCTGGGGAGTGTTGTAGAACAGAGGGACCCAGGAGTATAGGTACACGGTTCCCTGAAAGGGAAGTCACACTAAACAGGGGCCCTGGGGAGTGTTGTAGAACAGAGGGACCCAGGGATACAGGGAGACGGTTCCCTGGAAGTGGAGTCACGGGTAGACGATTACCACGGGGGGTGTTGTAGATCATAGGGACCCAGGGGGACAGGGACACGGTTCCCTGAAAGTGGAGTTACAGGTAGACGGGACGGTGAAAAAGACGTTTGGCACGCTGGCCGTCATCAGTCAGGACACTGAGTACGGGAGTCGGGAGGTCACGACCCAGTTGTACGCGACGTCGGTGAGGCCGGGCTGGGAGCACGGCACTCGGTTTCGGTCGCCCCGCTGTAGGGAAAGATGCCGCTGAGCTGGAGAGAGTGCGGAGGGAGATTTGCCAGGATGTCGCCGGGACCCCGAGGGACTGAGTTTTGGAGACCGGTCGGGCAGGTGATGCACGGTACCGTGGGACACAGATTGAGTAAATGCGCCCAGATCCCTCTCCCCTCACCCAACCACCCCCTCCCCCCCCCAGGGCTGGGGAAGCAAGATGGGACAGGTTTGCGTTGAAAAGGCAAAGAGATTTAATAGATCCCCCAGAGGCAGCCCTTTCGTCCAGAGGGTGATCCGGGGATGAAGCGAACTGCCTGGGGAAGGGTACAGCCGGGGACGCGAACACACTTGGGGAGGTGACGCGTCCACCCTTCCCCAGTGACGTTGCGACGGTGAACTCTGACCTGTCGGGCAAGGGGCTGGCCGGTCCCCGCCTCCCGAGGAAGTGGGGGAACTCTCGGCCACGGAGGGGTCCGGATTCCTGAATTTCAGCTCCGAGTAGGTAGTTGCCAGGTTGCCTGGTAAAGGTAGATGGGAGGGGAAAGGAGAGGGGCGTGAGTTGGGGAGAGAGGGGGGGAGAGAGAGGGGCGAGAGCGGGACAGAGGAGGTGAGAGAGAGGGCGGAGTGGGAGGGGAGGGTGGGAAAAGCGAGAAGCGGGAGGGACGGGGAGAGGGGCGAAGGGGAGGCAGGTTGAAGGGAGAAGGTGGGAGAGAGCGCGGGGAGAGGGGAGAGGGAGGGGAGGAGGGAGAGGCCGGGGAAGGGAAGATGGAGAAGGGGAGTTGGCGGGCAGTGGAGGAGAGGAGTGAGAGGGAGGGAGAGACGAGGGGGAAAGGTGGGAGGGGGGGGCGAGAAGCAAGAGGAGGGAGGGGAGAGAGAGAGAGGAGAGGGTGAGGAGAGAGAAGGGGAGGTATATGGGCGAGACGGAGGGGGAGGAAGAGGGCAGACATGGAGGGTGAGAGAGATTGCGGGAAGAAAGAGAGTTTGAGAGGAGAGGAGAGAGATCGGGGGAGGGAGAGAATTCATCATATTGAACACTGAGGATCACAGAACACATGATATAAAATAGCATTGTACAGGCCATTCGGCCCACAATGTTGTGCCGACTCTTAAACCTACTCTAATACCAATCTAAGACTTCCTCCTACATAACCATGTTTGTATCGCCCAGGGGTCTCTGAAGTGTCCCTGATGTATCCGCCACCCCTGACAGCGCGTTCCACACACCCGCCCCTCTCTGTGTTAAACAAAAAACACGTCTGACATCCCCCCTATGCTTTCCTCCAATCACCGATAAATTGCGTCCCCTGCTATTAGCCATTTCCACCCTCCCTCGGGGAAAAGTCTCTGGCCGTCCACTCGATCTACTCCTCTACTCATTTTCTACGCCTCTATCGCGTCAACCCTCAGCCTCCTTCACCCCAAAGAGAAAAGCCCGAGGACGCTCAGCCGCTCCTCATTAAACATGCTCTCTAATGCAGGCAACATCATGGTCAATCTCCTCTGCACCCTCTCTCACTCAGACAGCACCCTGGTGAATCTCCTCTGCACCCTCTCTAACCCAGGCAACATCCTGGTGAATCTCCTCTGCACCCTCTCTAATTCACGCAGCATCCAGGTAAATCTACTCTGCACCCTCTCTCATCCAGACAGCGTCCTGATCAATCTCCTCTGCACTCTCTCTCATCCAGACAGCGGCCTGATCAATCTCCTCTGCACCCTCTCTAATCCAGGCAGCATCCTGGTGAATCTCCTCTGCACCCTCTCTAATCCAGGCAGCATCCTGGTGAATCTCCTCTCCACCCTCTCTAAACCAGGCAGCATCCTGATGAATCTACTCTGCACCCTCTCTAATCCAGGCAGCATCTTGGTGAATCTCATCTGCACCCTCTCTAATCCAGGCAGCATCCTGGTGAATCTCCTCTGCACCCTCTCTAATCCAGGCAGCATCCTGGTGAATCTCCTCTGCACCCTCTCTAATCCAGGCAGCATCCTGGTGAATCTCCTCTCCACCCTCTCTAAAGCAGGCAGCATCCTGATGAATCTACTCTGCACCCTCTCTAATCCAGGCAGCATCTTGGTGAATCTCATCTGCACCCTCTCTAATCCGGGCAACATTCTGGTAAAGCTCCTCTGCATCCTCTCTTATCCGGACAGCATCCTGATCAATCCCCTCTGCACTCTCTCTAACTCAGACAGCATCCTGGTGAATCTCCTCTGCACCCTCTCGAAACCAGTCAGCCTCTAGTTGAATCTCCTCAGCACCCGATCTAATGCAGGCAGCATCCTGGTGAATCTCCTCGTAACCCTCTCTAATCCAGGCAGCGTCCCGGTGAATCTCCTCTGCACCCTCTCTAATCTTGGCAGAATCCTGGGGAATCTCCTCTGCACCCTCTCTCATCCAGACAGCATCCTGGTGAATCTCCTCTGCACCCTCTCTAATCCAGGCAGCATCCCGGTGAATCTCCGCTGCACCCTCTCTAATCCAGGCTGCATCCTGGTCAATCTCCTCTGCACCCTCTCTAATCCAGTCAGCATCCTGATCAATCTCCTCTGCGCCCTCTCTAATCCAGTCAGCATCCTGATCAATCTCCTCTGCGCCCTCTCTAATCCAGGAAGCTTCCTGGTGAATCTCCTCTACACCCTCTCTAATCTTGGCAGAATCCTGGTGAATCTCCTCTGCACTCTCTCTCATCCAGTCAGCATCCTGATCAATCTCCTCTGCACCCTCTCTAATCCAGGCAGCATCCTGGTGAATCTCCTCTGCACCGTCCCTAAAGCTCCTAATTCCCTCCTATAATGAGGCGGCCAGAACTGAACACAATACCCCAAGTGTGGGTCTGACCAGGGTTTTTTATTGATCTCCGATATTACCTCGCGGCTCTCCAACCAATGAAGTTCAACACACCGTCTGCTGTCTTAACCACCCTGTCAACTTGCTCGGTGGCACTGAGGGATCTGGGGACGTGGACCCCGAGATCTCTCTGTTCCTCCTCAATGCCCTTAACCCTGAACTCTGCCTCAAATCCGACCATCCCAAAGTAGTTTGGAGAGGGAGGGAAGGAGGGAGGGAACGTCGACTCACACCATGAGAGGCCTGCGTCGGGCATTTTCATGCCTTACAAGGCGCATACTGGAAGTCCGTGTGGGGCGCCACTCCTCGCACAGACACGAGACCAATGAGTGCTTAAGTGACACAAACACGCAGCCACAGCTGAGGCTCGGACTAGCGACCTTCAGATCACTAGACGAACGCCTTAACCACTTGGACACGTGCCCAACACGAAGTGGTTTACGTCACACGAATCCGGTCTGAACTCCATCCGCCGCATATCAGCCCATCCCGGCATCAAGCTGCAGCCGACGGCAACCTCTCCACTATCCTCGACACCAGGCCCGGCTCTGCGCCACTTTCAGGGATCTGGAGACGCGGGGACCCCGAGATCCCTGTCGTCCTCCACGCTGCCAGGAGTCCCGTCGAGCCTCCCGAACTTCATCACGTCGCACTCTTGCGATTGAAGTTGACTTTAAGGCTGGCACGGCTCAAATTGTACACAGTACCGCCTCGTCGCGTTCCCCACCGCGGCCATCACAGGTACCGCTCTCCCTGCAGACAGACAGCGCACCCGCCCCTTCCCAACAAGCCTTCACCTCACAGACCGAAATTCAGAGCTCCTTCCCCACCATTCCTGTTACACCACACCATCACGCCCTCAGCAGACTGCCTCTCCCACTGCGTCCGCTCTTCACAGCCGTTCCCTCAGTGCGCCCTGCTAACACAGTGTTCCCTCCTCACCCCCTCCCACAGTGTTCCCTCATGGCCCCTCACACAGTGTTTCCTTATCACACCCCTCCCACACCGTTCCCACCTCCTCCCTCCCACACGGCTGCCTCCTTACCCCCTCCCACAGTGTTCCCTCATGGCCCCTCACACAGCGTTTCCTTATCAAACCACTGCCACACCGTTCCCACCTCCTCCCTCCCACACGGCTGCCTCCTCACCCCCTCCCACAGTGTTCCTTCCTCACCCCCTCCTACAACGTTCCCTCCTCACCCCCTCCCACAGCATTCCCTCCTCACCCCCTCCCACACCGTTCCCTCCTCACCCCCGCCCTCACCGTTCCCTCCTCACCCCCTCCCACAGTCTTCCTTCATGGCCCCTCACACAGCGTTTCCTTATCACACCCCTCCCACACCATTCCCACCTCCTCCCTCCCACACGGCTGCCTCCTCACCCCCTCCCACAGTGTTCCTTCCTCACCCCCTCCTACAGCGTTCCCTCCTCACCCTCTCCCGCAGCATTCCCTCCTCACCCCCTCCCACAGCATTCCCTCCTCACCCCCTCCCACACTTTTCCCTCCTCACCCCCTCCCACAGCGTTCCCTCCTCACCCCCTCCAACAGCATTCCCTCCTCACCCTCTCCCGCAGCATTCCCTCCTCACCCTCTCCCACAGCATTCCCTCCTCACCCCCTCCCACACCGTTCCCTCCTCACCCCCCCCCACACCGTTCCCTCCTCACCCCCTCCCACAGCGTTCCCTCCTCACCACCTCCCACACCGTTCCCTCCTCACCCCCTCCCACAGCATTCCCTCCTCAACCCCTCCCACAGCATTCCCTCCTCACCCCCTCCCACAGCGTTCCCCCCTCACCCTCTCCCACACCGTTCCCTCCTCACCCCCTCCCACACCGTTCCCTCCTCACACCCTCCCACAGCGTTCCCTCCTCACCCCCTCCCACAGTGTTCCCTCCTCACACCCTCCCACAGTGCTCCCTCCACCCACTCCCGCAGCGTTCCCTCCTCACCCCCTCCCACAGTGTTCCCTCATGGCGCCTCACACAGCGTTTCCTTATCACACCCCTCCCACACTGTTCCCTCCTCACCCCCTCCCACAGCGTTCCCTCCTCACCCCCTCCAACAGCATTCCCTCCTCACCCTCTCCCGCAGCATTCCCTCCTCACGCCCTCCCACCGTATTCCCTCCTCACCCTCTCCCGCAGCATTCCCTCCTCACCCCCTCCCACAGCATTCCCTCCTCACCCCCCCCACACCGTTCCCTCCTCACCCCCTCCCACAGCGTTCCCTCCTCACCACCTCCCACACCGTTCCCTCCTCACCCCCTCCCACAGCATTCCCTCCTCAACCCCTCCCACAGCATTCCCTCCTCACCCCCTCCCACAGCGTTCCCCCCTCACCCTCTCCCACAGCATTCCCTCCTCAACCCCTCCCACAGCATTCCCTCCTCACCCCCTCCCACAGCGTTCCCCCCTCACCCTCTCCCACACCGTTCCCTCCTCACCCCCTCCCACACCGTTCCCTCCTCACACCCTCCCACAGCGTTCCCTCCTCACCCCCTCCCACAGTGTTCCCTCCTCACACCCTCCCACAGTGCTCCCTCCACCCACTCCCGCAGCGTTCCCTCCTCACCCCCTCCCACAGTGTTCCCTCATGGCGCCTCACACAGCGTTTCCTTATCACACCCCCTCCCACATCGTTCCCTCCTCACTCCCTCCCACAGAGTTCCCTCCTCACACCCTCCCACAGAGTTCCCTCCTCACCCCCTCCCACACCGTTCCCTCCTCACCCCCTCCCACAGCGTTCCCTCCTCACACCCTCCCACAGAGTTCCCTCATCAACCCCTCCCACACTGTTCCCTCCTCAACCACTCCCACTGCATTCCCTCCTCATCCCCTCCCACACCGTTCCATCCTCACCCTCACCCAGTCCGTTCCTTCCTCACTCCCTCCCACACCATTCCTCCTCACCCCCTCCCACACCGTTCCCTCCTCACCGCACCCACAGCGTGCCTCCTTGCACCCACCCACACTGTTCCCTCCTCACCCCCTCCCACAGCGTTCCCTCCTCACCCCCTCCCACAGCGTTCCTTCCTCACCCCCTCCCACAGTGTTCCCTCCTCATCCCCTCCCACACCGTTCCCTCCTCATCCCCTCACACACCGTTCCCTCCTCACCCCCTCCCACAGCGTTCCTTCCTCACCCCCTCCCACAGTGTTCACTCCTCACCCCCTCCCACGCAGTTCCCTCCTCACTCCCTCCCACACCATTCCCATCTCACCCCCTCCCACAGTGTTCCTTCCTCACCCCCTCCCACAGTGTTCCCTCATCGCCCCCTCCCACAGTCTTCCCACCTCACCCCCTCCCACAGCATTCCCTCCTCACTCCCTCCCACAGCGCTCTCACATCGCTCCCTCCCAAAACGTTCCCTCCTCATCCCCTCCAACACCATTCGCTCTTCCCCCCTCCCACAACGTTGCCTCCTCACACCGCCCCACAGTGTTCCCTCTTCACCCTCCCACAGTGTTCCCTCCTCACCGTCCCCTCCCACAAGTGTTCCCTCCTCACCCCCTCCCACAGCGTTCCCTCCTCACACCCTCCCTTAGCGTTCCCTCATCACCCCCCTCCCACAGCATTCCCTCCTCACACCTTCCCACAGCGTTCCCTCCTCACCCCCACACACCGTTCCCACCTCATCCCCTCCCAGTGTTCCTTCCTCACTCCCTCCTACAGTGTTCCCTCATCACCCCCTCCCACAGCCTTCCCTCCTCACTCCCTCCCACAGCGTTCCCACATCACTCCTTCCCAAAACGTTCCCTCCTCATCCCCTCCCACAGCGTTCCCTCCTCACCCCCCCAAACCGTTCGCTACTCCCCCTCTCACAACGTTGCCTCCTCACACCGCCCCACAGTGTTCCCTCCTCACTCCCTCAGACAGTGTTCCCTCCTCACCGTCCCCTCCCACAGTGTTCCCTTCTCACCCCCTCCCACAGTGTTCCCTCCTCATCCCCCTCCCACAGCATTCCCTCCTCACCCCCTCCCACAGTGTTCCCTCCTCAACCCCTCCCGCACCGTTCCCTCCTCGCCTCCTCCCACAGCGATCCCTCCTCACTCCCTCCCACAGCGTTCCCACATCACTCCTTCCCAAAACGTTCCCTCCTCATCCCCTCCCACAGCGTTCCCTCCTCACCCCCCCAAACCGTTCGCTACTCCCCCTCTCACAACGTTGCCTCCTCACACCGCCCCACAGTGTTCCCTCCTCACTCCCTCAGACAGTGTTCCCTCCTCACCGTCCCCTCCCACAGTGTTCCCTTCTCACCCCCTCCCACAGTGTTCCCTCCTCATCCCCCTCCCACAGCATTCCCTCCTCACCCCCTCCCACAGTGTTCCCTCCTCAACCCCTCCCCGCACCGTTCCCTCCTCGCCTCCTCCCACAGCGATCCCTCCTCACTCCCTCCCACGGCGTTCCCTCCTTACCCCCTCCCACAGTGTTCCCTCCTCATCCCCCCTCCCACAGTTTTCCCTCCTCACCCCCTCCCACAGTGTTCCCTCCTCACCCCCTCCGACAGCGTTCCCTCCTCAACCCCTCCCACAGCGATCCCCCCTCACCTTCTCCCACAGCGATCCCTCCTCACCCCCTCCCACAGTGTTCCCTCCTCACCCCTCCCGCACCGTTCCCTCCTCACCCCTCCCACAGCGTTCCCTCCTCACCCCCTCCAACAGCATTCCCTCTTCACCCCCTCCCTCACCGTTCCCACCTCACTCCCTCCCGCAGCATTCCCCCCTCACTATCCACACCGTTCACTACTCACCCACTCCAACAGCGTTCCCTCCTCACCCCCTCCCACAGCGATCCCTCCTCACCCCTCCGACAGCGTTCCCTCCTCAACCCCTCCCACACCGTTCCCTCCTCACCCCCTCCAACACCGTTTCCTCCTCACCCCCTCCCACAGTTTTCCCTCCTCACCCCCTCCCACAGTGTTCCCTCCTCACACCCTCCCACACCGTTCCCACCTCACCCCCTCCCACAGTGTTCCTCCCTCACCCCCTCCCACACCGTTCCCACCTCACACCCTCCTACAGTGTTCCGTCATCACCCCCTCCCACAGTCTTCCCTCCTCACTCCCTCCCACACCGTTCCCACCTCACCCCCTCCCACAGCGTTCCCTCCTCACCCCCTCCCACAGTGTTCCTTCCTCACCCCCTCCCACACCGTTCCTTCTCACCCCCTTCCCACAGTGTTCCCTCCTCAACCCCTCCCACATTCTTCCCTCCTCACTCGCTCCCAAAGCATTCCCCTCTTCACCCCCTCCCACAGTGTTCCCTCCTCACCCCGTCCCACACCATTCCCTCCTCAATCCCTCCCACAGTGTTCCCTCCTCAGCCCTTCCCACAGTGTTCCCTCCTCACCCCCCCCCCACAGTGTTCCCTCCTCACCCCGTCCCACACCATTCCCTCCTCAATCCCTCCCACAGCATTCCCTCATCACCCCCTCCCACAGCGTTTCCACTTCAACCCCTCCCACCACGTTCCCACCTCAACCCCTCCCAAAGCGTTCCCGCCTCATCCTCTCCCACACCGTTCCCTCCTCACCCCCTCCCACAGTGTTACTTCCTCACTCCCTCCCAGAGTGTTCCCTCATGACCCCTTCCACCACGTTCCCACTTCACTCCCTCCCACACTGTTCCCTCCTCTTCCTCTCCCACACCGTTCTCCCCCCGACAATGTTCCCTCCTCTACGTCTCCTACACCGTTCCCTCCACACCCCGTCCCACACTGTTCCCTCCTCACCCCCTCCCAGAGCGTTCCCTCATCAACCCCCCCACACCATTCCCTCGTCACCCCCTCCCACAGCCTTCCCTCCTCACTCTCTCCCACACCGTTCCCACCTCACACCCTCCCACAGTGTTCCCTCTTCACACCCTCCCACAGTCTTCCCTCCTCACCCCCTCTCACACCGTTCCCTCCTCACCCCCTCCCACACCGTTCCCTCCTCACCCCCCCCCACACCGTTCCCTCCTCACCCCCCACACCGTTCCCCCCTCACCCCCCACACAGTTTTCCCTCCTCACCCCCTCCCACAGCATTCCCTCCTCACCCCATCCCACAGCGTTCCCTCCTCACTCCCTCCCACAGCATTCCCTCCTCACCCCCTCCCACAGCATTCCCTCCTCACTCCCTCCCACAGGGTTCCCTCCTCACCCCCTCCCACAGCATTCCCTCCTCACCCCCTCCCACAGCGTTCCCTCCTCACCCCCTCCCACAGCATTCTCTCCTCATAACCGCACATAGGACGCAGTCTCGTCACCGCCCCTCCCTTCGGGTCTCCCTGACGCATTCTGAAAGAGGGAATCGGTCGGGTAACGAGCGCCCCTTGCCCTGAGACTCTCTCGGCAGGACCGGACACGTCACCTGAAACACCGTCAAAGCAAAAGAAACAAGACTCAAACTCCACCTGTCAGGATGCGAGGCTCAGGAACCGGCTTGAATTTCAGTTCCAGGTACGTCACGTTCGGTTCAGCTGCGGACAGAACAGTGCGGGTCAGTCAGAGAGTGAATCTCCCTCCACACCGTCCCATCACACACTCCCGGGGTGAGCCAGAGAGTGATTCTCCCTCCACACTGTCCCATCACACACTCCCGGGGTCAGACACAGAGTGAATCTCCCTCCACACCGTCCCAACACACACTCCCGGGGTCGACACAGAGTGAATCTCCCTTCACACCGTCCCATCACACACTCCCGGGGTCAGACACAGAGTGAATATCCCTCCACACCGTCCCATCACACACTCCCGGGGTCAGACACAGAGTGAATCTCCTTCCAAACTGCACCATCACACACTCCCGCGGTCAGACACAGAGTGAATCTCCCTCGGCACAGTCCCATCACACACTCCCAGGGTCAGACACAGAGTGAATCTCCTTCCAAACCGCCCCATCACACACTCCCAGGGTCAGACACAGAGTGAATCTCCCTCCACACTGTCCCATCACACACTCCCGGGGTCAGACACAGAGTGAATCTCCCTCCACACCATCCCATCACACACTCCCGGGGTCAGACACAGAGTGAATCTCCCTCCACACCGTCCCATCACACACTCCCGGGGTCAGACACAGAGTGAATCTCCCTCCACACCATCCCATCACACACTACTGGGATCAGACACAGAGTGAATCTCCCTCTCGACCGTCCCATCACACACTCCCGGGGTCAGACACAGAGTGAATCTCCCTCCACACAGTCCCATCACACACTCCCGGGGTCAAACACAGAGTGAAGCTCCCTCCACACCGTCCCATCACACACCCCCGGGGTCAGACACAGAGTGAATCTCCCTCCACAACGTCCCATCACACACTCCCGGGGTCAGACACACAGAGTGAATCTCCATCCACACCGTCCCATCACACACTCCCGGGGTCAGACACAGAGTGAATCTCCCTCCACACCGCCCCATCATACACTCCCGGGGTCGGACACAGACTGAATCTCCCTCCACACCGTCCCATCACACACTCCCGGAGTCAGACACAGAGAGAATCTCCCTCCACACCGTCCCATCACACACTTCCGGGGTCAGACAAGCTCCCTCCACACCGCCCCATCACACACTCCCGGGGTCAAACACAGAGTGAAGCTCCCTCCACACCGTCCCATCACACACCCCCGGGGTCAGACACAGAGTGAATCTCCCTCCACAACGTCCCATCACACACTCCCGGGGTCAGACACACAGAGTGAATCTCCATCCACACCGTCCCATCACACACTCCGGGGGTCAGACACAGAGTGAAGCTCCCTCCACACCGTCCCATCACACACTCCTGGGGTCAGTCAGAGACAGAAGCTCCCTCCACACCGTCCCATCACACACACCCGGGGTCAGACACAGAGTGAATCTCCCTTCGCACCGAACCATTACACACTCTTGGGGTCAGACACAGAGTGAATCTCCCTCCGCACCGTCCCATCACACACTCCCGGAGTCAGACTCAGAGTGAATCTCCCTCCACGCCGTCCCATCACACATTACCGGGGTGAGACACAGAGTGACTCTCCCTCCCCACCGTCCCATCACACACTCCCAGGGTCAGACACAGAGTGAATCTCCCTCCACACTGTCCCATCACACACTCCCGGGGTCAGACACAGAGTGAAGCTCCCTCCACAACGTCCCATCACACACTCTCGGGGTCAGTCACAGAGTGAATCTCCCTCCACACCGTCTCATCACACGCTCCTGGGATCAGGCACAGATAGAAGCTCTCTCTACACCATCCCATCACACACTCCCGGCGTCAGACACACAGAGTTAAGCTCCTTCCAGACAGTCCCGTCACACACTCCTTGGGTCAGACACACAGAGTGAATCTCCCTCCACACCATCTCATCACATATTCCCGGTGTCAGACACACAGTGAATCTCCCTCCACACCGTCCCATCACATACTCCCGGGGTCAGCCACAGAGTGAATCTCCCTCCACACCGTCCCATCACACACTCCCGGGGTCGGCCACAGAGTGAATCTCCCTCCACACCGTCCCATCACACACTCCCGGGGTCAGTCAGAGACAGAAGCTCCCTCCACACCGTCCCATCACACACTCCCGCGGTCAGACACAGAGTGAATCTTCCTCCACACCGTCCCTTCACACACTCCCCGGGATCAGACACAGAGTGAATCTCCCTCCGCACCGTACCATTACACACTCCCGGGGTCAGACACAGAGTGAATCTCTGTCTGCACCGTCCCATCACACACTCCCGGGTTCAGACACAGAGTGAATCTCCCTCCACACCGTCCCATCACACACTTCCAGGGTCAGACACAGAGTGATTCCCCCTCCGAACCATCCCATCACAGACTCCCGGGGTCAGACACAGAGTGATTCTCCCTCCGCACCATCCCATCACACACTCCAGGGGTCATGCACAGAGTGAATCTTGCTGCACACTGTCCCATCACACACTCCTGGGGACAGACACAGAGTGAATCTCCCTCCACACCGTCCCATCACACACTCCCGGGGTCAGACACAGAGTGAATCTCCCTCCGCACCGTCCCATCACACACTCCCGGGGTCAGACAAGCTCCCTCCATCCTGTCCCATCACACACTCCCGGGGTCAGACACAGAGTGAATCTCCATCCACACCGTCCCATCACACACTCCGGGGGTCAGACACAGAGTGAATCTCCCTCCACACCATCCCCTCAGACACCTTCCCCTTGAACTTCCCACCCCTTACCTTAAAGCCATGTCCCCTTGTACTGAGCAGTGGTGCCCTGGGGAAGAGGCGCTGGCTATCCACTCTATCTATTCCTCTCATTACCTTGTACACCTCTATCATGTCTCCTCTCATCCTCCTTCTCTCCAAAGAGTAAAGCCCTAGCTCCCTTAATCTCTGATCAGAATGCATACTCTCTAAACTAGGCAGCATCCTAGTAAATCTCCTTTGTACCCTTTCCAATGCTTCCACATCCTTCCTATAGTGAGGCGACCAGAACTGGACACAGTACTCCAAGTGTGGCCTAACCAGAGTTTTATAGAGCTGCATCATTACCTTGCGACTCTTAAACTCTATGCCTTGACTTATGAAAGCTAACACCCCATAAGCTTTCTTAACTACCCTATCCACCTGTGAGGCAACTTTCAGGGATCTGTGGACGTGTAGCCCGAGATCCCTCTGCTCCTCCACACTACCAAGTATCCTGCCATTTACTTTGTACTCTGCCTTGGAGTTTGTCCTTCCAAAGTGTCCCACCTCACACTTCTCCGGGTTGAACTCCATCTGCCACTTCTCAGCCCACTTCTGCATCCTATCAATGTCTCTCTGCAATCTTTGACAATCCTCTACACTATCTACAACACCACCAACCTTTGTGTCGTCTGCAAACTTGCCAACCCACCCTTCCTGGAATGTTGCGGCCTGGAATCACTCTGGAAAAGTGCGCGGAGGCCATGGAGGAGCTGGTTGGTTGGGGGGGCGGGGGTAGGATGGTATTTTGGCCACGGGAAACAGTTCGGGGAGGCAGAGTTTTATCTGGGGAATGATGGGTTGGTGCATCGTGCTGTCAGTAGGTGGATTCACCGTGGGGAACATCTTTTCACAGATGGGGCTGGTGGCACCTCCCACGCAACGCACAGTCCTCGGTCACGTCAGTCCTTTCGTCCCCAGCGAGGTTCTGCTTCCCCATTTCGCCCTCTTGGGACAACATGTAAGGTCGGAGATAACTGCCATCAGACACAGATTTAAGAGGCGCGCCTCCCGTACCGTAATCTCTTTCCGGCGCCAGGTGTTCGTGCAGCTGGCCCGGGAGGACGAGGCTGAGGGCCGGTTTACTGTCTGGCACAAGGGGGTAGATCGTAGGCTGCGCTCAGAGCTCCGAGCGCCCACGCTGCCATGCGTGCGGGGAGGTGGGGTGGGGGCACTTTCGGAGGGACCGTCCCAACACGCGGAACCCCAGGGAGTCCGCTTCTGGCACCAAGTGCCCCGGCTGCGGCCTACCCCTGTCGATCTTCACGCGCCTCTATCGGCCCCTGCGGTTCCGGTTGGGAGACCTTGAGGCTACGTGCAGGGGTGGTCCGGCAGGGGACGGTGGGGGGGGCGCGGGGAAGAGCCTCCGCGAGGCAAGAAAGCGAAGAGGAAACGTAAGACAAAATGAAACCCATAGTATAATACAGGCCACTGGGCCCGCAGAGAAATCCAGACACGCCGAGAAGTCGCCCCCGCCCCCGAGAACGCAGAGTTCGCGCCCGCTCCTGCGTTCTGCGCCCAGTCACCCAGCTGCCCCCCGGAGAGAAAGCGGCGAGAGTCCCGCCGCGCCGGTGACTCCGGCCTGAAAGGGGAGACCTTCCGCCGAGAGGGCAGGGAATGTAGACGCGGGGAGAGTCCCCGGAAGGGGTGGGAACCCGTGGTGGGAAGGGGGGGGTCGGTCCTATACCTGAACCCTCAGATGTGGCCTCCACCTAGCCCAGTCCTGTGTTGGGTGGACTGTTTGTGCGGGAAGGTTAGCGGAACTGAGACCGCCCTGAAGCCCTCCGCCCAGGGATTAGTGCCTCCCGGGAAGCAGGCTCCTCAAACAATGCCAGCGGAGCGGAGGCCAGCCTCTCCCACTCCCAGGATCGAGCTCCGGGTGGACGCCTAGGACCGGAGTTGGCCTGGCGCCCGGGGCCGTCTGGGAGGTCCGGCGGCAGCGACGACGACGTGAAGTGACGCGTCTGGTGAGACCGAAGCCGGAAGCGGGGTAGCGCAGATCGGGCACGTTGCGGCCACGGGAGGGTCGGGGTCGTGGTGCAGGAGTAGGCCGTTCGGCCCTTCGAGCCGGCACCGCCATTCACCGTGATCGTGGCTGATCATCCACAAACAGTACTCCGTTCCTGCCCTCTCCCCATATCCTTTGACTCCGCTATCTTTAAAAGCTCTATCTGACTCTTCCTTGAAAGCATCTAGAGAATTGACCTCCTCTGCTTTCAGAGGCAGAGCATTCCACAGATCCACAACTCTCCGGGTGAAAAAGTTTTTCCTCAACTCCGTTCTAAATGGCCTATCCCTTATTCTTAAACTGTGGCCTCTGGTTCTGGACTCACCCATCAGCGGGAACGTGCTTCCTGCCTCCAGCGTGTTCAATCCCTTAATAATCTTATATGTTTCAATAAGATCCCCTCTCAGCCTTCTGAATTCCAGTGTATAGAAGCCCAGTCGCTCCAATCTTTCAACATATGACAGTCCCGCCATGCTGGGAATTAACCCAGTGAACCTACGCTGCACTCCCTCAATAGCAAGAATGTCCTTCCTCAAATTTGGTGACCAAAACTACACACAATGCTCCAGGCGTGGTCTCGCCAGGACCCTGTACAACTGCAGAAGGACCTCTTTGCTCTTCGACTCAATTCCCCTTGTTATGAAGGCCAGCATGCCATTAGCTTTCTTCACTGCCCGCTACAGCAGGCGGTCTCTCCTTGTGCTCCTGGAAATCCTTCCCGCCGCTGCCCTACCAGAGTGCCTTTGTCGACTCCCGGGCGCCAGGTGTGGCGGTCTTTGGCCAACGGCCTCCCGACGAGTCACTGGGATATTGCATATGCCTTCAGGGCCACCTCCACGTAGTCTTTGTCTGGGGCCTCCTTGCTATCCGGCGCCGCGGGACAGCTCGGAAAAACAGCGCCGTTCTTTGGAAGGCGGCAGGCACGCGTCCCGCCCATCACAAGCCGAGATCCTTCGTAATCTCCGTGCCGGAGCTCTCGGCCCCTTCGTGGCACTTCTGTGGTTTTGCCACGCGGTGCCCGTGATCTCGCGAAGGCACGGCAGCAGAGACTGCTCTGTACGACTGCCATCTTAGTTCTTTCCGCACGCGTGCCCATCGCCTGCCAAAGGATGCACCCCAGCTTTCGCAGGTCTGTCTGAGACCCCTCGATCTGGACTGCGGGCGGAAGGGGAGGCAGCCTCCCAGGTCGGTGAAGGCGTCAGCGTGGTTGAGCTGTGCGCCTTCGCTCTCGGTTCCTGGTTCCGCAGGGCCGGTATGCGGTGCGGGCTGAGGCGGCACTTCCGGCTCCTGCAGGCCGCACGGTCCGGCCGAACTCCCGTGCGACCGCCGCGGGCTCCCGCGGGTCCCTTTCGCGGTACGCAGTCCTCCGCAAAGCGGAATTCCCCTGCTACGGCTCCCAGCACTTTGGTCTTGGACTTGAGGCGCCGCATGTCGAAGATGTGTTCTGTCGTGAATTGTTATCCCCGCCATCAGTCTGTGAGAGAGCAGAGAACAGCGGGCTGAACAGAGCAGGCGGGAGGACACAGCCCTGCTGGACACCATTAGTTACTAAGAAGGGGTCAGAGATATAACCATATAACAATTACAGCATGGAAACAGGCCATCTCGGCCCTTCTAGTCCATGCCGAACTCTTACTCTCACCTAGTCCCAGCGACCTGAACTCAGCCCATAACCCTCCATTCCTTTCCTGTCCATATAGCTGTCCAATTTAACTTTAAATGACAACATCGAACCTGCCTCAGCCACTTCTGCTGGAAGCTCGTTCCACACAGCTACCACTCTCTGAGTAAAGAAATTCCCTCTCATGTTACCCCTAAACTTTTGCCCCCTAACTCTCAACTCATGTCCTTTTGTTTGAATCTCCCCCACTCTCAATGGAAAAAGTCTATCCACGTCAACTCTATCAATCCCCCTCATAATTTTAAACACCTCTATCAAGTCCCCCCTCAACCTTCTACGCTCCAAAGAATAAAGACCCAACTTGTTCAACCTTTCTCTGTAACTTCGGAGATGAAACCCAGGTAACATTCTAGTAAACCTCCTCTGTACTCTCTCAATTTTATTGACATCTTTCCCATAATTCGGTGACCAGAACTGTACACAATACTCCAAATTTGGCCTCACCAATGCCTTGTACAATTTCAACACTACATCCCAGCTCCTATACTGAATGCTCTGATTTATAAAGGCCAGCAAACCAAAAGCTTCCTTCACCACCCTATCCACATGAGATTCCACCTTCAGGGAACTATGCATCATTATTCCTAGATCCCTCTGTTCTACTGAATTCTTCAATACCCTACCATTTACCATGTATGTCCTATTTTGATTCGTCCTACCAAAATGCAGCATTGTGGTAAATTGGATCAGCAAATTTTCTGATGATACAAAGACTGGAGGTGTAGTAGACAGTGAGGAAGGTTTTCAGAGCCTGCAGAGGGACTTGGACCAGCTGGAAAAATGGGCTGAAAAATGGCAGATGGAGTTTGATACTGACAATTGTGGGGTATTGCATGTTGGAAGGACAAACCAAGGTAGAACATACAGGGTTAATGGTAAGGCACTGAGGAGTGCAGTAGAACAGAGGGATCTGGAAATACACATACAAAATTCCCCAAAAGTGGCGTCACAGGTAGATAGGGTCGTAAAGAGAGCTTTTGGTACATTGGCCTTTATTAATGAAAGTGTTGAGTATAAGAGCTGGAATGTTATGATGAGGTTGTATAAGGCATTGGTGAGGCCGAATCTGGAGTATTGTGTTCAGTTTTGGTCACCAAATTACAGGAAGGATATAAATAAGGTTGAAAGAGTGCAGAGAAGGTTTACAAGGATGTTGCCAGGACTTGAGAAAATCAGTTACAGAGAAAGGTTGAATAGGTTAGGACTTTATTCCCTGGAGCGTAGAAGAATGAGGGGAGATTTGATAGAGGTATATAAAATTATGAGGGGTATAGATAGAGTGAATGCAAGCAGGATTTTTCCACTAAGGCAAGGGGAGAAAAAAAAACAGAGGACATGGGTTAAGGGTGAGGGGGGAAAAGTTTAAAGGGAACATTAGGGGGGGGCTTCTTCACACAGAGAGTGGTGGGAGTATGGAATGAGCTGCCAGACGAGGTGGTAAATGCGGGTTCCTTTTTAACATTTAAGAATAAATTGGACAGATACATGGATGGGAGGTTTATGGAGGGATATGGTCCGTGTGCATGTCAGTGGGTCTAGGCAGAAAATGGTTCAGCACAGCCAAGAAGGGCCAAAAGGCCTGTTTCTGTGCTGTAGTTTCTATGGTTTCTATGGTTTCTCACTTTTGTCAGCATTAAACTCCATCTGCCATCTTTCAGCCCACTCTTCTAACTGGCCTCAATCTCTCTGCAAGCTTTGGAAAGTCGTTTTCGATGACCCATCATTCCACCGTGAAATGACCTGACGATGCTGACCAACCCGGGGGCAGCCAAAGTTGGCAGGAATCGGCTGGCAGAGGGGAAGAAGCTGTTCCTGAACCGCTGAGTGTGTGTGCCTTCAGGCTTCTGTACCTCCTACCCGATGGTGACAGTGAGAAAAGGGTGCTGGGGGTTCCTTAATAATGGACACTGCCTTTCCGAGACGCCGCTCCCTGAAGATGACCCGGGTACTTTGCAGGCTAGTGCCCAAGATGGAGCTGACTAGATTTACAACCTACTGCTCCTACTTTGATGCAATGTCTTAGTTTGGAGAAAATCAGAAGTCGAACTTCTGATCCTCGATTTGATTTTGAGAAAAGCTGGGGTTCATTTGCCCGCTGCTATCATCTGATTTGAGTTAATTAATATGGTTTCCTCCCGATATTTTTCTTCAAATGGATTTGAGTTGGCGGATTTGATGTTTTTCTTGTATGACATATAGCTCCGGGATTGTGTTCCCAGTTGGGGTTTTTTTTCGGGTTTTTTTTAGTTAGTTGTGTTTTTTCCCCTCTTAGTTAGTAGGGATTCTTTTTTTTTTCTTTTAAAAAAAAATTCTGAACTCTTCATTTTTTTCTTATGATTATTGCTTGGCTCTGTTGGCGTGTGGCCAAGTGGTTAAGGCGTCGGTCTAGTGATCTGAAGATCGCCAGTCCCAGCCTTGGCTGAGGCAGCGTGTTTGTGTCCTTGAGCGAGGCACCTAACCACACATTGCTCTGCGACGACACTGTATGGGTCCTAGTGCCCTTCTCTTGGACAACATCGGTGACGTGGAGAGGGGACAGAGTGCTGGTCTTCCATACAACCTTGCCCAGGCCTGCGCCCTTCAAACCCCCAATGTTCCCTTTAAACTTTCCCCCCTCACCCTTAACCCATGTCCTCTGGTTTTTTTCTCTCCTTGCCTCAGTGGAAAAAGCCTGCTTGCATTCACTCTATCTATACCCATCATAATTTTATATACCTCTATCAAATCTCCCCTCATTCTTCTACACTCCAGGGAATAAAGTCCTAACCTATTCAACCTTTCTCTGTAACTGATTTTCTCAAGTCCTGGCAACATCCTTGTAAACCTTCTCTGCACTCTTTCAACCTTATTAATATCCTTCCTGTAATTTGGTGACCAAAACTGAACACAATACTCCAGATTCGGCCTCACCAATGCCTTATACAACCTCATCATAACATTCCAGCTCTTATACTCAATACTTTCATTAATAAAGGCCAATGTACCAAAAGCTCTCTTTACGACCCTATCTACCTGTGACGCCACTTTTAGGGAATTTTGTATCTGTATTCCCAGATCCCTCTGTTCCACTGCACTCCTCAGTGGCTGACCATTAACCCTGTATGTTCTACCTTGGTTTGTCCTTCCAACGTGCAATACCTCACACTTGTCTGCATTAAGCTCCATCTGCCATTTTTCAGCCCATTTTTCCAGCTGGTCCAAGTCCCTCTGCAGGCTCTGAAAACCTTCCTCACTGTCTACTACACCTCCAATCTTTGATATAATACTCTATGTTAATATAATACTCTATATTAAAAAAAAAGTGAGGTAGTGTCCAAAGATTCGGTATCCATTCAGAAATCGGATGGCAGAGGGGAAAGAAGCTGTTCCTGAATCGCTGAGTGTGTGCCTTCAGGTTTCTGTACCTCCTACCTGGTGTAAACAGTGAGAAAAGGCCATGCCCTGGTTGCTGGAGGGTCCTTAATAATGGACGCAGCCTTTCTGAGACACCGCTCCCTGAAGATGTCCTGGGTACTTTGCAGGCTAGTACCCAAGATGGAGCTGACCAGATTTACAACCTTCTGCAGCTTCTTTCGGTCCTGTGCAGTAGCCCCTCCATACCAGGCAGTGATGCAGCCGGTCAGAATGCCCTCCACGGTACATCTATAGAGGTTTGTGAGTGTATTTGTGGACGTTGCAAATCTCTTTCAAACTCCTAATAAAAGTACAGCCGCTGTCTTGCCTTCTTTATGACTACAGCGATATGTTGGGGCCCGGTTAGATCCTCAGAGAGCTTGACGCCCGGGGACTTGAAGCTGGTCAGTCTCTCCGATTCTGATCCCCCTGTGAGGATTGGTATGTGTTCCTTCGTCTTGCCCTTCCTGAAGTCAGCAACCAGCTCTTTGGTCTGACTGGCGTTGAGCGCCAGGCTGTCGCTGCGGCACCGCTCCACTGGGTGGCACCCCTGGCCCACGTGCGCCCTCGCCGTCACCGCTTCCGTCGTCGGGTCCCCACCAGGAGATTCCCGGTTTTGTTCCGGGCGCTTCTCCCAGACCCTGCCGGAGGGTTCTCGGCCCGAAGCGTCGGCTGTACTCTTCTCCGGCGCTGCTGCCTGGCCCGCTGAGTTCCTTCGGCATTTTTCTGTGCGCGCGTGTGTGTGTATGCGGCTCGGATTTCCAGCGCCTGCAGATCTTCCCTGGATCCGTGTGACCAAAAGAAGAAGAAGAAGAAGATCCGGTCCACTGTCCTCCTGTTGGATCTGAACCCCCGTTGGCCCTCTTTCTCCCTCTGTCAGGTCAGGTCGAGGAGGTCAGAGGTCGCCCTGTCCGGTGTGGTGCGGGCCCGCGGTCTCCCCCGGCGATGCTCGGGAGAGAGATGCCTCCGTGGTTGTCACAGGATGTCCCGTCCCGTCCGGGCGGGTGATGTTTGCACCCCTGGAGGCCTCCGGCGCGCAGGCTTTCTCCCAGAACTCCCGCGTGATCTCTGTCGGCCTCTGCCTCCCTCCCTGGAGGCTGCCCATTCCGGGCCGGGGGCCTTGCCGGGCTGCAAAGGGTCGGCCGCCTTCCTAGCTTCTACCACCGTGGTGAGGGAGGCGGGGAGGGGGGCGGATGTGGTGGATCATCAAGGAGCCTGCAAGTCCAGGCGCTCGGACACGCCTTCGATGGGCCGGTCGCCGATCTGGGATGGCCCGGGTGAAAGCGTGGGGCGCGGCCGCCTTTGTCGGTGTGAGGAGAGCTCCGTCCAGGCAGCGGGCCGGTGCCTTCAGACCATCAAGGTACAAAAGAAAAACTCCTTCGCCCTGTGCTGGTCTTCACTCTGTCCTTGGCCTTCCGCCTTCGGCAGCTCAGCCTGGGCCAGACTGCCGCGGGGAGCTTCGGGCGATCACGTCCGGAGGGTGACGGCTGGTCGCTTGGAGGAGGCTCCCTGCTCCCGCCGGGGAAGAGTGACGTTGCCGCAGTTGCGCTCGGCCAGCCAGATCTGATGCGTCCCCTTTTGGGGCGGGGGGGTGCCCGAGAACGGCTCCTGGCGGCGCCTCCGAGGACAGCCCGGCCCGCTGCTTCCCCGGGCAGTTCCTCCGCTCGTTACCCCCGTCCCAGCTTTGCCGATCGGTTCTTCCGCCTCATGCGGTTGTCAGGGAGCTGTCGAATAAGTTCGGCTTCTGCTGGGGGTCGGCCCCCTGGACGTGATCGGTTCCCGGGGGTGTCGTGGTCACGTGATAGGTCCCCGGGAGGCCCAGCGGCCGCGTGATCGGTCCCGGGAGACACAGCGGTCACGTGATCGTCCCCCCTCCCGGGAGCCCAGCGGTCACATGATCGGCCCCCCCCCCACGGGCGCCGGCGCTCGGGGGCGCGGCCGCAACCGGATCGCCTTGTGCGAGATGCCCCGGAGCGGGGAAAAGGCTCCGGGTGAGGGTCGGCCCGATTCTCTGCGCAGAGGGCGAGCGGGAGCTGCCCGTTTTGAATTCCTGCTCTCCTGTGGACTCCGGCCGGCGCTGCCGATCACTGGCTCCCCACGGCGGGAGAGTCGCCGAGCAGAGGGCTCTCGCCGTCCGTGCGGAGACAGCGTGGCAGCTGGCCGAGTCGATGGTCGGCCGCAACCGGCTGCGCCCCACCACCGTCAGGAACTTCGAGGCCCGCCACAGAGCCGTCAACAACCACCTGGGGGTTATGAGGCTGCCTCGGAAAGCCAAGACTCACATCCTTCTAAACAGATCCTCCGCACGCACCGTGATCCGAGGTCAGTCACAGACCAAACATCGCGCTACAAACATCGCACGCTCCCGGGATCAGACACAGAGTGAAAGTCCCCCCATACCGTCCCATCACACACTCCCGGATCAGACACAGAGTGAATCTCCCTCCATACCGTCCCATCACACCCTCCCAGGGTTAGACACAGAGTGAATGTCCTTCCACACCGTCCCATCACACCCTCCCAGCGTAAGACACAGAGTGAATCTCCCTCCACATCGTCCCATCACAGACTCCCGGGGTCAGACACAGAGTGAATCTCCCTCCACACCGTCCCATCACACACTCCTGGGGTCAGACAGAGAGTGAATCCCTCCACACGGTCCCATCACACACTCCCGGGGTCAGACACACAGAGTCAATCTCCCTCCACACCATCCCATCACACATTCCCGGGGTCAGACACAGAGTGAATCTCCCTCCGCACCGTCCCATCACACACTCCTGGGGTCAGACACAGAGTGAAGCTCCCTCCGCACCGTCCCATCACACACTCCCGGGGTCAGACACAGAGTTAATCTGTCTCCATTTCGTCCCATCACACACTCCCAGGGATAAACAGAAAGTGAAGCTCCCTCCACACCGTCCCATCACACTCTCCCGGGGTCAGACACAGAGTGAATCTCTCTCCACACCGTCCCATCACACACTCCCGGGGTCAGACACACAGAGTGAATCTCCCTCAATACCGTCCCATCACACACTCCCAGGGTCAGACACAGAGTGAATCTCCCTCCACACCGTCCCATCACACACTCCCGGGATTGGACACAGAGTGAAGCTCCCTCTATAGCGTCCCATCACACAACCCCGGGGTCAGACACAGAGTAAAGCTCCCTCCGCACGATCTCATCACACACTCCCAGGGTCAGACAGAGAGTAAATCCCCCTCCACCCTGTCCCATCACACACTCCTGGGGTCAGACGCAGAGTGAATCTCCCTCCACAACATCACATCAAACATTCCTGTTCTCAGACACCGAGTGAATCTCCCTCCACACCATCATATCACACACTCACATGGTCAGGCACAGAGTTAATCTGTCTCCACTTCGTCCCATCACACACTCCCAGGGACAAACAGAAAGTGAGGTTCCCTCCACACTGTCCCATTGAACACTCATGTGGTCAAACACAGAGTGAATCTCCCTCCGCACCGTCACATCACACACGCCCAGGGTCAGACACAGAGTGAATCCCCCTCCACCCCGTCCCATCACACACTCCCGGGGTCAGACACAGAGTGAATCTCCCTCCACTCTGTCCCATCACACACTCCCGGGGTCAGAAACAGAGTGAATCTGCCTGCACGCCGTCACATCACACACTCACGTGGTCAGACCCAGAGTGAAGCTCCCATCCACACCGTCACACTACGCACTCCCGGGGCCAGACACGGACTGAATCTCCCTCCACGCCGTCCCATCACACACTCCCGGGTTTCAGACACAGAGTGAATCTCCCTCCACACCGCCCCATCACACACTCCCGGGGTCAGACACCGAGTGAATCTCCCTCCGCACCATCATATCACACTCATGTGGTCAGACACAGAGTTAATCTGTCTCAACTTCGTCCCATTACACACTCCCAGGGACAAACAGAAAGTGAAGCTCCCTCCACACTGGCCCATCACACACTCCTGGGATTAGATACAGAGTAAAGCTCCCTCCGCACCGTCCCATCACTCACGCCCGGGGTCAGACACAGAGTGAATCTCCCTCCACCCTGTCCCATCACACACTCCTGGGGACAGACACACAGTGAATCTCCTTCCACGCCGTCCCATCACACACTCCCAGGCTTAGACATAGAGCGAATCTGCCTCCACACCATCTCCTCACACACTCCTGGGGTCAGACACAGAGTGAATCTCCCTCCGCACCATCAGATCACACACTCACGTGGTCAGACACAGAGTTAATCTGTCTCCACATCGTCCTATCACACACTCCCAAGGACAGACAGAAAGTGAAGCTCCCTCCACACTGTCCCATCACACACTCATTTGGTCAGAGACAGAGTAAATCTCCTTCCACACCGTCCCATCACACACTCCCGGGATTGGACACAGAGTGAACCTCCCTCTACACCGTCTCATCACACACTCCCGGGGTCAGACACAGAATAAAGCTCCCTCCGCACCGTCGCATCACACACGCCCGGGGTCAGACACAGAGTGGATCCCCCTCCACCCTGTCCCATCACACACTCCTGGAGTCAGACGCAGAGTGAATCTCCTTCCACACAGTCCCATCACACAATCCCAGGCTTAGACATAGAGTGAATCTCCCTCCACACCATCTCCTCACACACTCCTGGGGTCAGACACAGAGTGAATCTCCCTCCGCACCATCAGATCACACACTCACGTGGTCAGACACAGAGTTAATCTGTCTCCACATCGTCCCATCACACACTCCCTAGGACAGACAGAAAGTGAAGCTCCCTCCACACTGTCCCATCACACACTCATTTGGTCAGACACAGAGTGAATCTCCTTCCACACCGTCCCATCACACACTCCCGGGGTCAGACACAGAATGAATCTCCCTCCCCACCGTCCCAACACACACTCCCGGGGTCAGACACAGAGTGAATCTCCCTCCACACCGTCCCATCACACAATCCCAGGCTTAGACATAGAGTGAATCTCCCTCCACACCATCTCCTCACACACTCCTGGGGTCAGACACAGAGTGAATCTCCCTCCGCACCATCAGATCACACACTCACGTGGTCAGACACAGAGTTAATCTGTCTCCACATCGTCCCATCACACACTCCCTAGGACAGACAGAAAGTGAAGCTCCCTCCACACTGTCCCATCACACACTCATTTGGTCAGACACAGAGTGAATCTCCTTCCACACCGTCCCATCACACACTCCCGGGATTGGACACAGAGTGAAGCTCCCTCTACACCATCTTATCACACACTCCCGGGGTCAGACACAGAGAGAAGCTCCCTCCGCACCGTCCCATCACACACTCCCGGGGT